>NW_002987118.1:34959-41118 GCF_000006295.1 Pediculus humanus corporis
AATAATAATAATAAAAACAATAAAAAAAAAAAAAAATTTTTTTTTTTTCACACTTAAATGACTTACCATATATGCAATTGTTTGTATGTATATATTTACAATTTTCCCTTTAATTTATTATAATTAATAAAATAATAACAATAGCGTCAAGATGAAAAAAAATTTAAATAAAAACTCGAACTGAACTTTAACATTATTTATTTATTTATTTATTAAATTATTTATTTATTTATGTAAATAATTCGCGATGTGTAAAAAAATTATATGCGAGAAAAACAGAGCAACAAAAAAATAAACAGAAAAAAAAAAAAAACACGTCCGACCCGCTCGAGATTCGGTCAAATACTGACGAAAAAAAAACCGACGTCGGGATCCCGATTACGTCGAATGACGTAATGAGAAAGAGGCGGGACGATGACAAATGACCGCTTTCGCTTATGTTTAACTTACGAGTCGTTTAATTTTTTTCTTTTTTTTAAATTTTTTCTCGCAATTTTTCTTTTTTTTTTTTTAATTAAAAATTTTGTGTCGCGGTCAATATGACTTGTAACGTAATATTTATCGTAATTTGTTTTATAAATCTAAACCGAAATGCATGTACAATGTGAACATAAACAAAAACAAAACAAAAACAAAAACAAAAAAATGTTTTTTTTTGTTTATTTCTAAATTTTTTTTTTTTGTAAATTATGTTTTCCTTTTTTTTAAAAAAATAAAATAAAATAAAATATAATTATTAATTTATCCGGATGCATTAAAACGGTCGGCACCAACACATTCCATTGATTTTTTATTTTTATTTTTTTTTTTTTTAAGGAAAATAATTTTTTAATTCCTTCTTTCTTTCTCTCACCTTCTCTATTTCCCTAGTACGTTTCACAAATTTTCTTTCTTTCAAATATCAATTTTATTATTATTATTATTATTATTATTATTATTATTATTTTACAAAGGATACAAAAACAAAAAAAAAAAAAAAAAATCAGAAATAATTCAAGTATCGATATGGTTTACCGAATGAATTCACAAAAAAAAATTTTTTTTATTTGTTTTTCGTGTTTTTGTTTTTCACTTTGTATAATAATAATGATAATAATAATAAAAATTTTTCTTTTTTTTAAAAACTTGTTCAAACGTAAAAAACCAAAGTTATTTTTAAAACTATATGATAAATAAGTATATGGTGTATATTTATATACATTTACGCCTTTGTATAGATTAATCTATATATATATAAATAAATATATTTAAAAATTAAAAAAAAAAAACAAAAAAATTAACCGACCTCAATCGTTTTTATTCAGAATTGTGCCAAATAAAAAATAAAAAATAAAATAAAAAATAAAATAAAAAATTTATTTTAAATTTTTCTCAATGCAAATTTTTATTTTTTCAAATTTTTCATTCGTCTAATCTAATTTTACCCGCCAAAAAAAAAAAATTTTTTTTTTTTATAATTTGCGCATGCGCATATATTTTATATATATATATATATATATATATATATATATAATAAAACAAAAACCTACAAAATGTAAACAATTTTTTTTTTTTTTTTGTTATTAATTATGAAATTTCTAATCCCCAATCCAAGAAGAATTTAAATAAATAAAAACATTTTAAAAAATTTATTATTATTATTATTATTATTATTATTATTATTATTATTATTATTATTATTATTATTATTATTATTATTATTATTTAGCATGTGAAATTAAAAAAAAAAAAATTATTTTAATGAACGGATCAATTAATTTTTAATAATAATAATAGGATTGAGTTAATAAATTAGAATAATAAATATATGTAAATGAAATGTAATAATTAAATTTACTTTTTTTATAAATAAATAATCAATAAAATACAAAAATAAAACATTCGTAGAATTCGTATAGGGGTTGGTTGACTAAGTATCGCGCACCATCTTTCGGCGGGTTGTGTAATTATTGAGTTATTATTGTAATTCACAGATGTCAAAATCACAAATAAAGAAAAAATAACCAAAACAAAATACAATATTATTTTTTTTTTATTAAATCGTGCAAAAAAAATATATCAGAACTAAATTTGGATTTATGATAATAATAATGATAATTTTTTTTTTGAAGTTATGTATAGTTTATTAGACAGTTTTGTTGTACCCCCCCCCCCCAAGAAAAGAAAGCAATTTAAAAATAAATAAATTATTATTTGATAAATAATAAGTGTCATAGTAATAAATTTTACATACAATGGTTTGCAAAATACATTATTGAAAAATTATATTCATTTAATTAAGATATATATATATACTTGTAGAAAAAAAAAAAAAAAAAAAAAACAAATCAATTGTATTTAAAAAAAAAAAAAAGTCGCATCGTAAGCGAAACGTTGAAAAAAGGTACCTTCAAATTTTTTTTTTTTTTTTCCACCAAAAAAACAAGCGGATGAAGATGATGAGAAGGGGAAGTTGTAAAAGAGGGTGAAAAATGGCTGCCGAAACGGGACAGATATTAAGTAATTTTGATATTTCAAATAAAAATGAGCGATTTTTAATGAACAAATTGAGGGATAAAGGACTGGAATACGTTTCCAGTAGTGGTAAATTAATTGCTGCTAAAACTCAACCGAGTAAGTGTTTTTTTTTTTTTTTTTTTTTTATTTTTATTTACTAATTAAAATTATTTTGGTTATGGTTTATTATTTAACGGCCCCTAAATTTTGCATCAAATGAATAAGGGAGCGTTTTGGGCCCTTAGGTTATGGCGATGATGGCGTCTGAGCTTATAAGTACATACTTAAAATTAACTGTATTTAATTTTTTTTTTTTTTTCCTTTTCCTTTCTTTTTTTTTTTTTTTTTTTTTTTTTTTTAAATCACATTTTACTTGATTTTATTTATTTACAATTATTTTCCCTTAAAAAAAAACAAATAAAAGAATTTTAGATAATTAATTTTAATTTAATTACTACATGTAATTACAACACAAATAAATAAATTTTATTTTAGCTTTATTTTGTCACTGTCCTCAAAAGTGTAAAAAAAAACTTCCTCAAGAAAAATGGGATGCATTGTTTGAGCAGTTTTACAAATTAGGAGATCAAAATAAACAAAATCAATTTTTACAAAATCACATAGTAATTAAAGCAGTTCATTTGCACAATTGGGAAAGTGAAAGATCATCGCCAGCTAATAAAAGAAGAGTTACTTGTCGATATCATGTTCCAGATTTAGCCGACAGTTATAAATTAGATGATTGTAAGTTGTGAAGCTGATGTGCACAATTTTCTTTTTTACACTAACAATGAATTAAAAATTGTATTTTAATTAAAATTTTGATTTAAATATAGAAATTAAATTGTAAGAAATTAATTGTAGATATAAGAAAAAAAGGAAACAACAGTATTGAGGTCTGTCAAAAGGCTTTTATGAATTGCTATGGCATAACTGAAAAAAGAGTTCGAATGCAAAGAGAAAGATGCATATCAAGATTGGCTCCAGGTCATTATAAAAATTCACCATTTGGTAAAAAGCATAAATTGAACAAAACAAAATCGCAATGTGATGATTCTTCGAAAAAGAGTGTTGAATTTACAAATGGGTTAGAAATTACTCCGTTAGATTTAAGGAATGAGAAAAAAAAAAATTCCAATTTCATAAAGGAAGCTGAAGTTTTTAATGATTCTGTTAAAATTGATAACAAAAAAAAAGATGAACCTCTTGACTTGTCTCATCGGAAAATGTCAATTAAATCATTAGTACCATCATCAATAGAAATAGATCGGAGTAAACTTTATGAGATAGCGAAAAAAATTGGAGTTTCCAAAGAAAGAATAGATAAGGAAATGGCTCAAAAATATGAACAATTAGTTTGGCAAAATTTAAAGAAACAGCAAAAAAGTTTGGCCAAATTTAAAAAAAGGCATTCTTCGGAAGAGTCAGTGGTAAGTTATAATCAACGGGAAATCGAAAATAGAAGTCCTTCAATTAATGCAGTTGCCGAACAAGTGATAGGTTTAGGAGATGATTTGACCATTTTACCTATTCAAACATTAAATAATGGAGATTTGACAATTAGCCCAGTTTTAGGGCATGTGTCAAAACCAGTAGAAAATAGAGATATTATGCAGGTTAATACTTTTTTTCAAAATCAACTATGGAAGCCAGAATACATAGGATTATCGAGTTGGAGAAAATTGAGAAATCAGTCTTTTGAAATATAAGTTTTTTTAAAAGCTAAATTAAAAATAGCACTAAAAAATTATGTCATAAACGAGTAAAAATATTTTACATTAAAACTATATAAGGGTATGATAATTTAAAAGCTCACATTAGAAATAAACAGTATTAGGCGCAGTACAAAAGATATTTTTTTTAATTTTTTACATTTTTTATTTAATAAGTTACAAAGGAGAAAAAAAATACTTGCAATTGTGATGTATTATTTTGTAAATTTTTGTAGCATAGGCTGTGTTATTGTAATTAAAATGCTCATTTATACCACAAATAAACGTTCAGTTTAATTAATAGCATAAAAAAATAAAAAAATATATATCCTTAGGCGATAACAAATACTTTTTTTAAAAAAATTAATTATTAAATGAAGTATGGCTTTTTATTGATCCTTTGCACTTAAAAAAAAAAATATTATTATTTTCTACGATTTATTCTATGCAGAAACTTTAGTTTTAAATAATTCATAGCACAACAACCACAAAAAGCATAATAATTTTTAATTTATTTACTATTATAAGATTTATGTATGTGTCTTGTCTCTAAGTTTGTTTTTAATAAAAAGTTTTGTTTGTTTTCCCCCAGTTAAAAATTAATTAAAAAATTATAGGTGGTAATTTCAATTTAATTTCAATTTATACTGGTATATCTTAATGGAATAATTGATATTAAAATTTGAAATAGTGTGACTAAAAGAAGAGAAAAATTGAAATTAAAAAAATATTATTCTGTATCATTTAAAAAAACAAACTAAATAATCGATAATACGATAATGAATTCTATTTTTGTTACGCTGTAAAATTAACTTTAAATTGTATTATATATTATATTATACATTTTTTAAAAATATGAGCTTATAATAAGTTTGTGATTAGTTTATTTTAAGTTATATTATATCAGGGTAAAATAAAAATATTTTAAACATAGTAATATATATTTGATTCATTTGAATTTTACTCCTTATATTATACTCCTACCTTTATCGATAAGTAGAGAAAAAAAATTTTAACAAATTTATTTTATAATTTTAAAATGAATTACTTTTTTTCGTCAATTTAATCTTAACAAAATGTCTGAATACCTAATGTGAATAACCGAGTAAATGAAAGTAATTGGTTATAACCTTGAAATTGTCAGTTAGTTAAAAATTATTAAGTTTAAAATTGATTTTAGAAAATTTGTTTTTATTAATTTTCAAATAAAATAATAAAAATTTGTTATTACTCGATAAAATAACTTGCATTAATAACCATAATCCTTAACTAATATTAAAGTTTTAAGAGAAAAAACAAAAATATAACAAGTAAAGATTGTCAATGCAATTATGACGAATTTATTTATATACTTATTAGTACGTTTTTAATAAACTAAATTAAACTGATTATTTTATTATAATTTACAAAATAACCAACTTGAATTTATTATTTAAACAATAATCCGTGCTCAATTTATAGAAGAATGAAAAAATAATTTTTAAAAACATCAGAAATAACGGCATAAAATTTAAATTTTATAAAAAAAAATTTTTTTTTTCTTCTACTTTGTTAGTTAATGTTAAAAAAAATTTTTTTATTTGGCTGCTATCGTTAATTAAAATTAAATGGCGGCGATACTGCCAAATAATTCTATTAATAAATATTCAAAGGGATTTGTAAGCTTTTAAAAAATATTTCGATATTTAGAAAAATAAAATAATATTAAGTATAAATAACTTCATAAATTTATATTCAGGTTGGATAAGGTTTACTATGAGAGAATAAAATATACTAAAAATAACTTACCCTTTCCAGTTTTTGAAAATATTCTCTCAAAAATGAGATTGGATTCTGAGGACGTCCAACACAGAGTTGTACAACACAATCCTTTAATATTTGTTGAATATTATGTCTTTGTACATAAGCTTCGCACTCTTGTAGGCTCTGCTCTTCGTCTAGATTAGCAGCC
>NW_002987118.1:41590-42625 GCF_000006295.1 Pediculus humanus corporis
GTTTGCTACTACTATGATAGTAAGTAAAAATAAATTAAATAATAGCGTAATTTTTAAAAATGATTGTAAACATAACGTTCCCGCTTTAGAGAAAACCCCTTTTTTAATGTTTAATAAAATTTTAAAAATTGTTTTTTATTAAATCTAAACAATGAAAATTAACATTTTATACATTTTCACAATTTTAATTTACCGGCTTTAAAATTAAAAGTTAAATCATTCATAATTTTTTGTCATTTATTCTAACAAATCCTTTTTCGTGACATTTCCTATAAATGTCAGGTCGCCAAAAAATAAAACACCGTAGGCTTATTTCTCCCGTGGCATTAAGCTTAATTAATTTATTTATTTGAATTTTCTTAATGAATTTTGAAATGAATTTTTTAAACTGGATCATTTTTTAAATTTATATACGAAATTGTAACTAAAATATTATTTACTTGTAATACTACTTCAATATAATTTGTTTTTTTTTTCTGTAAACACTTATAGTTTGTTTATCTCCTAACAAGTGTAGTAAGATCTTTCAATGCTTTACTCTTTAGGTGACATAGGAAATTATTACTATGGTCAAGGACATCCTATGAAGCCTCACAGAATACGAATGACTCATAATTTACTTCTCAACTATGGACTTTATAGAAAAATGGAAATTTATGTAAGTTTTTATTAACCAAAAGTAACTAATTAAATGACCATATATGAATTCACGCTTAAAATTTTTTTTATAAAATTATGATTAATTACTAAAATTTTGTGGTCAATTATTCCGTGATACCTTGTACCTTTGACTTCTCTAATAATTTTTCAAATTATTTAATTTGCAGAGGCCACATAAAGCTACTCAAGAAGAAATGACAAAATTTCACAGCGATGATTATATTCGATTTTTAAGAAGTATAAGGCCTGACAATATGAGCGAATATAATAAGCAAATGCAAAGGTGTAAGTAAAAAGTGTAAAAAGTTTTTCATTTCACTGTAAGATTTTGTAGAAATAAAATAATTGTTTAGTAAGAAGCATAACAAGCAAAAT
>NW_002987118.1:42645-43670 GCF_000006295.1 Pediculus humanus corporis
TATATTGACATTGATGTACACCATGGGGACGGAGTGGAAGAAGCTTTTTATACAACTGATAGAGTTATGACTGTTTCTTTTCATAAGTACGGCGAATATTTTCCTGGCACTGGAGATCTTAGAGTTAGTATCTTGAAAATACATGAAAACAAAATTTATACGCGCTAAAGGTGTCATAATTTTTACTCATATTTTTAACATTTGCACACAGGATATTGGAGCTGGTAAAGGTAAATATTACGCCGTGAATATTCCTCTTCGTGACGGAATGGATGACGAATCTTACGAAAGTATTTTCGTTCCAATAATTAGTAAAGTAATGGAAACTTTTCAACCAAGTGCGGTTGTACTTCAATGTGGAGCTGACTCTTTAACAGGTTAATTTTTAAAAAATAAAAATTGAAATATAAAATAAAATTATTAGAGAAATGATAAAAACAATTTTTTGTTTGTAGGAGACCGTTTAGGTTGCTTTAATTTAACCGTTCGGGGTCATGGGAAATGCGTTGAATTTGTCAAAAAATACGGTATGCCATTTTTAATGGTAGGAGGAGGAGGATATACCATTCGTAATGTTTCAAGATGTTGGACCTATGAAACCTCCGTTGCTTTGGGAACTGAAATTGCCAACGAACTTCCTTATAATGATTATTTTGAATACTTTGGCCCAGGTAAATTTGTTTTATTCGTTAAATTTAATTAATAAATTAAATAATAAATGTTCACTTACAACAATACTATTTGTATAATTTGAATGTTTGTTAAATTTTTCAGATTTCAAATTACACATAAGTCCATCAAACATGGCGAATCAGAACACTCCTGAATATTTGGAAAAAATTAAAACAAGATTATTTGAAAATTTAAGAATGTTGCCGCACGCACCAGGAGTTCAAGTACAAGCCATACCCGAGGATGGAGTGCACGAATCAGAAGAAGATGAGGATAAAGTTAATCCAGATGAAAGGCTACCTCAATCCGAAAAGGTTTTTTTTTTTTTTAATTTCAAAAAAATTAATAACTTT
>NW_002987118.1:44232-61506 GCF_000006295.1 Pediculus humanus corporis
TAATTTAAAATTAAAATAATTAAAAATTAAAAGAAGGAAAGGTTTTAAAATATTACTGCTTTAAAAAAAAAACCTGTAGCAATAAGCGTATCAGGTAAGTATAAAAGCAAAAATTTTAAAGCATTCATGTCTAAAATTTAAATTCAATTTTTGAGGACATGACAAAAAAAATGTTATCAGGTAAATCTTTTGTTTTAACATAAAAAAATTTTAATTCGTTTACTTTTTCATTGTAGAAGTTGAAAAGGAGGATCGAACAGTTCCAGTAGAAGACCTTAAGAAAGACAACGAATCAAATCCTTGATCTCATGTCAAAATAAATTCGGCGTTTTTTTCTCAAAATACTCGTAACAGCTTTTTCGGTTAAAAAAAAAAAAAAAAAAAAAATTTTATTAATTTTTTATTTTTACAATTTTATTTTTAATGATTTTGTGGAAACTTTCGAAATATTTATCACAAGTTTGAAAATACCGTATGTGACATTATTTAGAATGGTTTTTTTTTTTTTTTCTCTTTTTTTTTTTTTTTTTTAATAATAAGAAATCATCGTTGTGTTTCAATGGTTACTTAATTAACCGGAAAAGCGTTGTGAAATCTACGGAAAAAAAAAAAAAAAAAAACAATATGAAAATAATTTTTAATTTGTGTTGACAACCCGTCTTAAATAAAAACTTTTAAAATGTATTTTTTTTGAAATTTAAGATGAGTGAAAAAAAAAATGAAAAAAAATCCGTTTGAAAACGATAAAAAACTTTTTTGGGGAGCCTGGGAAAAAGAAAGATCGATCATTGCATCATTGTTTCATCATTGATATCATCAAAACATCAACAACAACAACAACATTATTATTATTAATAAATATAAAAAAAAAATTACTTATTGTAAGTAGTTTTTCTCTCTCTCTTTCTCTCTCTCTCGAGATGAGTAATATAAAAAATTTTTATATAATCGTAAAAAAAAAAAAGAAAAAAGATGGGGAAAAAAAATGATGTTCGTCTGTCTGTCTGTCTGTCAGGGGTTTTATTATTATTATTATTATTATTATTATTATTATTATTATTATTATTGTTATTAATAGTAATTTAGGTTTTGAATGATTTTTGACGTTTAAATGTTAATATAAAAAAAAAAAAAAAAAAAGTATTAGTTAATTTTGATTGTGAATTGTAGTCGTGGAGAGAATTATTTAATAATTATTATTATAAAAGTAAAGATTGAAAAAAAAACAAATTTTTATAAATTGAAAATAAAAATTTGAAATGATAATAATAATAATAATAATAATAATGATAATTGATTTATAAAAATTCATTTTCATAATGTTTATTATTATTATTATTATTATTATTATTATTATTATTATTGGGGGGGGGGGTGTGAATTTGAACGCCAATAAAAAAAAAAAATAAAGAGAAAATGAATTACAGTATTTTAAATCAATCAATGACTTATTAAAAATAATTAATTAATTAATTAAAATTAAATTATTATTGTAATTTTATTATTATTATTATTATTATTATTATTATTATTATTATTATTATTAATAAAAAGCGACTGATTTGAAAAATTAAAATAACTTTAGTTAAATATATGTTACATAACACTACTGCTCCTGATTATTATTATTAATATTTTTCTTTTTAAATAATGTAATTAATAAATGTGTAAATTATAATCGGCAAATCAGACATCGTCGGTATAAATTTCTTATTAATTCATTTTTAATAAATTTTCCCAAATAAGTAATAATAATAATAATAATAATCAATCAATTAATTTAATTTAATTTAATAATTTACAATTGATTTTGTTTTTGATTTGAATGGGAATAAATAATTTTTTTTTTTTATTGAAAATAAAATTCTTATAAATTTAATTGACCAATCGATTTTTCCTAAATAAATAAAAATAAGGTTTTTTTTTTGTGGGGGGAGGGGAGGTGAGGGGAAGAGGGGTTTCTTTTAAATTTGTAAACGTGAATATTTAATTTAAAATGTTTAATAATAATAATAATAATAGTAATAATATTTTGATATTGTTTCGTTTCGTTTTTTTTTTAAATGTAAAAATTTTTATGTATTTGGTAAAACAAAAATTAATAAGTAATATTAAATTTTTATTTATTTATAACTAATTATTATTATTAGTAAATGTTATTAAACAAAAATTTTCCTTTGATTTTATTTTTTTGTGGTATTATCGTAAATTTAAACAACAACAAAAAAATAATAATAATAATAAATTATTTTATCTATTTACATAACTAATCAAATTCTTTTACATTTATAAAAACAAATGAAATTATATAATTTTTTAAAATAAATAAATAATAATCATAAATTAAAAAACTAAAATACTATTTTTAATAATAATAATAATAATTAATCCAACGATATAATCGATTCTATACTCGACGAATATTTATTATCATTATTTTTATTTATCGAAGATGATGATGATGATGATACGTAATTATGAGGCCATATTGAAAATATTTTTGAATTATTTATTTTTCCTTCGAATATTTTTATTAAATTATTACTTTTTGATGATTTTTTTTCATTATTCGCCATCACTTCTAAAAATAAAATAAAATAAAAATAAGTTTTTACATTAATTATTATTAAATTATTTAAATTTCAATTAAAAAACAAAAAAAAAACAATTATTTATTTATTTATTTAATTTTTTACATACTTACGTTAATAAATTTATTCATTACCGTCAATTAATAATAGTTCATGCGATATATTAATAATAGTTATTAATTAATAAGCTTGCATTTTAGTAAAATAAATAATTTTTTAGTGAATAAGCTATGAATTTTGATTATTTAAATAAATTCTATTAATAAATAAATAATTTTTATGGATTGTTAATGAAGTAAAAAAAAAAAAAAATCAATAGATAATGATAATAACATGCATATTAATGCAGGAAAGCATTATTTGCACACATATGTCAAATATTTTGCAGGAACATACAAAAAAAATTTCCCACCAAATGAATTTTCCCCAATTTTACAACAACTAATTTTCATTTAATATGAAATTTTATAAAACCTTAAGTTAAACCTTTTATGTTTACTCGAGGATAACTAAAGTTAAAAACTTTAATTTAAAAAAAAAAAAAATTCAACTTTCAACAATTATTTTATATAAGCCCACCTTTTGTTATGGAAGGTTCTTCTTTTATCAAAGACCTTATTTGATGAGGTTGTTCTGGTGTTTTCAATATCTTTTCCCTACGAATATCACCAGCCTCCTAAATCACAAATAAAATATTATCTATAACCAAAAACTTATCATATATATATATATATATTTTTTTTATTTAACCTCACTTTCGATCGAATTGCAAAAAAAAAAAAAAATTTATTTTTTTACATTTAAATTATTATTATTATTATTATTATCGTCGTTTTTAAAAGTTTTTTTTTTAACCCAATGAAAGCAATAAGTTGTATAAAAAAAAAAAAAAAATTTTTGTTTTTAAAAAAGTTTTCTTTTTATAAAATATAATAAATTTGGTGATAAAACTTGTTACATCAATCATATTTAAATTTTGCAAACAAGTTTTCCTTTTTTTTTTTTTTTTTTAATTAAAAAGTTTTTTTATTAGTTTTGCCAAGTTTTACCAAGTTTTACCAATTTTTTTTTTTTTTTTAATCTATTATTTATACCCAAAAAAAAAAAAAAAAATGATTTCTTTTTTCTTCAAATTTATAAATTAAAAGGGAATGACGTCAAAAATAAATTAAATGAACTTGATATTATTATTATTAATTTTAAGATGAAATTTTTTTAATATGATTTAAGTGATGGCCTTGTTTTTTTTTTTTTTTTTTTTTTTTTTTGTTTTTGATTTGATTTTGTAAAAATTTTCATCCATTTATTGTTTACTAACATGGCCAAATAATTTTTCATTTTTTTACTTCTATGTCAAAATTTATTATTATTATTTTTCATTAATATCAGTTTTATAATTATTGTTTATATATTTACAATAATATATTAAATAATTTTAATAATAATTAAATCTACAATTTTTTTCTCCCTTTCCCCCTCCCCCTAAACAATTCTTTAACTATACAACTCAACTACAACAATATTTGCAACAAAAATACGATTTCATAAAATATTATTATTATTATTATTACTATTTTAATAATGCTTATGAACTTATATAATTTTATTTTTATTTGTTAATTAATAAAATTACGATAAGGCCTTCATTAAACGCAGTACTTAATAATAATAATAATTATTTAAACATTTTTTTTTTAAAGATCAATTTTTCCCTGAGCTGCGGTAACTTTGTTCAACTTATTTATTTATTTATTTATTTATTTATCTATCAATAAATTAATTTTATTATTATTATTAATAAAAAAAGGTAAACCTTCACCTATTTTATTAATAAAAAGAAAATTTTTTTTTTTTTGTTCTCTCTCTCTCTCTCTTTTTCTAATAATGTGTGTGTGTGTGTGTGTGTGTATGTGTGTGCAGAGACATATTAATTGCAAGGCATGCAGAAATCCAATTCATTAAGCGAAACCTCTGATATTGTTGCTATTGGTGCTCTTCCAATCATCATCATCATCATCATGTCACCATCGTTACGTACCTGATTTACTAAATCTCTTTTATCATCTTCTTCGCTCTTCGAATCCGTTGTTATTTTAGTTTTTACAATTTGCGGTGATTTTTTTTTTTCTATTCCATCTACTATTTTTACTACTGCTTCTTCTTCTTGTTGTTGTTGTTGTTCTCTTTCTCCTTCTTCTACTTTAGCTAATGAATTGGCTGAAATGAATTTTTTTTTTTTTTTTTTTTGTAAAATACATTTTTATTTATACTTTTTTATTCAATTTTTTTTTTTTTTTTTTTTTGTAAGACACTACTACCTCTACTCCTTAACTTGTCTACTTCTTTTCTTTCGATTTCGTTTGGAATAGAAATATATTCACTTTTATTTATTGGCCTATCATTTTTTGGTTTTGACGTATTCGTCTAAAAATATTTTCAATTAAATAAAATGAGAAAAAAATTTTTAACAAAAACGTTTCTGACTTTATCGTTTTTTTTGTTTTACCTTTGAAAAAGAAACAACTTTGACTCCAGGTTTCGAATAGGAAACGTGTTGATTCGGATTCCATAATCTTTGAGCATTTTTCGCCAATTCTTTTTTCTTTCGATATTTTCGATCCGTTCTCCAAAGTTCGTAAATGGCTCCAAGAATTATGATTACGAAAATGGATGATAATACAACAAAAATAACTGTAAAAAAAAAAAAAAAAATGTATATAAATGATAATTTTATTTTTTACGAAGTTAAATAACGTACCCTTTCCAGCTCCTTCTTCTCTTGTTGAACCTTCCGAATATAAGGATTTGTATGGGATTCTCGCCGGTGGATCTTCCACCCAAGCTTTATCGGTTCCCTAAAAATTTTTCGAAATTAAATTTTGTTAGAAAGGCACAAGAGCATAAAAAAATAAATTTCGATGTGTGTTTACCAAACTTATGTTCAGCGACGGTCCTGGACGTGGCTTATTAATAACATCAAAAGCGGCACATTGCGCAGTTCTTATCCCTTGAGAATTTGCAACTAAAACTTTTTCACTTCCCGTTTTTGTAAACAACATGTACTCCTCTAAAGGTTTCATTTCTTGTCCATTTACATCCACTAAAATGTCTGTAAAAAAATTGTGTTTGCATTAGATATAAAATTAAAAACTCATCAAACATTTTTTTCAAATAAATTTCAACTTACTAGCCAAGCATCCGCTGTAACTTTTATAAGATGCAAATCTCGGATCCGTCGTATTCAAACCTCCGATTTGAACTTCATTAACGCTGTTGTGGTGCTCGCTGTTCTCCGTTCTACTTACCATAGAAATAATTTCTAAAGAAACGGGTTCTCGATCAATCTAAAACGAAAGGGAAGGAAAAATTTTGAGTTTCTTTTACATTAAAATTATTTACACGTAATCAAATTAAGTATTTACCAATAACAATGTTTCATTTTCTTTTCTTTGATAATACACGGCGTGACGAGCGCCATTAAGAAAATTCCTGTCAGTTATTGTCACGCCATGAACGCTTCCGCCTCTTCCCTCTTCAAATATTAATTGTCCTTCACCGGTTAAACCGACTAGTAGGTAGTAACTTCTAAAATTATATTAATTTTTTAATTTTTTATGATATAACGATCGTAATAAACGTGAAATCTTACTTTTCTTCGGTTTGAACAATTAATAAAACTGTATTTCGTTGACGAGAGTCACTGCTTGAAAATGCCAATTGTACTTTTATTGAAGACACATCGTCAGTTAATACAAATTGTCTTTGAAGAAGAGATTCTCCACCGAAATCCGCTCCTTTTTCTAAAAAAAAAAAAAAAAAAAGTAATTTATGTAGTATTAAAAAAAATCTTTATTACCGTATTTTTATGTTTTGAAAATTACAATAAATAAAAAGAAAAGAAAATTAAAATAATTTATAAGTCGTGATGAGGTACCTTCATTACAAAATTCACCAATGTACGACGTATGCTCACAGTTACACGAACTTTCTCCTTTTTCAAAATCTTCCATACATATACCTTGATGTTTACAAGGTTCTTCATCACATTTCATTCGGCATCCGGAGACTATATCTCCAATACCTTAAACCAAAAAAAAATTTTTTTTGTTTTAATTTGAATTTTTGGAAAAATTGATTTATTAATTCTTACCACTGTTAGACGTTTCCGTTATTAAGTTATCCAAGTCGACGAGGTAATTTCCGATTTGAAGTCCTCGTATGCAACCTACGTACCCCTTTAATTTAGTAAATTTCGATGAAATTAATGTCAATGGATCGTAACCACCTAAATTTATTTGATAATAATTAACTGGGGGAGCGGGTGGTCTTTGGGGAACCAAAATTTCTGTAATAAAAAGTAGTAAATTTTAAAAATAACCATTTATCCGACTCTATAAATAAGTAATAAATGTCTGATTCGTAATTCAAAAATGAATTTAAAACCTTTTTCCGGATTTAACCACGGCCTATTTGAATAAACCGTGAGTGGTCGATGACTGGATTCGACGGTTGCATTTCGATCGTTTACATGAAGAGTTGTAAAAGTTTCGTTTCTTATTACGGCAACTTGTACCGATTTCCCGCTGCTTATCCCTAAAAATAAAATTAATTATTATTTTATTGAAACTTGAAAAAAGGAAAAACAATTGTTTTAATCACTTGATGCATTACCTGGATATTCGATAACTAAAGTTTTTATTGAATTCCCATCGTTAAATTTAAAAACTACATTTTCTCCACTTTCTATGTATAAATGAATGAAATTATTCAGGTGATCATTTATGTATAAAATCAATGAATTTTGATCATATGTTCTTAAATTAATTAATATATTTTGACTCGTTAAATTTTTCAACACGTCGTGAACTTCCGTGGGTATATTTTGAATGTAATTTTTTTTCACGTAAGATTCCTCTCTTAGAAAAGTTAAAGCTTTTTTATTTATATCTAAAATAAATTTTTTTTTTTAAAAATTATGTCCTTTTGTTTTTTCATAAAAAAATTAATTTTCTTCAAATGTAAATATTACTGGTTTCGCAATGTTCTCCCATGTGTGCCCAAGGATTTTCGCATACACATTCATATTTACTCCAAAGTTCCTTGCATTTGGCGCCATTTTTACAAGGATTCGGATCACAAGTTGGTTTACAATCTTTAATAATTTCTGATAAATGAACACTCATGTAAGAATAAATATCTAAAATTTCTCCATTGACTACCAGACCTCTGAAACATCCTATTAATCCTTGCGTAACTGAGCTTTTTCGTAGTAAATCTCTACATGAATTCAATTAAAATAAGATGAATAAAAGAAATATTAAAAAAAAAAACATTTTTTTTTGTAAACCTACTGCGTTGCCCCTCCGATAAACATGCTTCCTTCAAAAGGTCCAAATTCTTCTTCGGGTAATAAATCTACCATTTGATAATCCGTATTTATCATAAATCGAACGTGATGTTCATTATAATCAATCCAAATTTTTTGCCATTCTCCACCGTTTAATTTTCTTCTAGACTTTATTTCTAATTCTCGGGATCTTCCCGTATTTAGAGTGAAATTAAATGTCAATTGAAAATCTAAAATTTCAACAATTGTTCAGCTTTTTTTTTTTTTGATTTTATCATCTATAGGAAATGTAAATTTTTTTTTTTCTTTTCAAGTACCGTTTGTCAATGCAACCATAAAGCTTGGATAATGAGGCCTAA
Organism: Pediculus humanus corporis; assembly: GCF_000006295.1. NCBI lineage: Eukaryota > Metazoa > Arthropoda > Insecta > Psocodea > Pediculidae > Pediculus > Pediculus humanus. Next base: position 52,530 of record NW_002987118.1, read on the forward strand.
TTGGAGGCTGATATAATAAAATTGCTTTTTCTCCAGTTGTACGAAAGCTAAAAGCTATATCACCTTTTCTCCATCCAGGAACTTCAATGTAAGATTGACTAGTTGTAAATGTGACTACATATTTTTGGGTATCTGAAAAATTACATCGCTACGTTTATAGAATCAGGGCATTACGATATATATTTTATTCCTTTTAATTCTTTACAATGCTAACTTGTTTCAACACATTCTAAAGGACCAAGAGTGATTCTTCCCAAAGCATCCACAGCTAAATCTTTTTGTTGTAAAAATACCATTTGAGTAATTCCTAGACTGCTTGGTGCCATATAATACCCTTCATCTGAGTGCCATTTAGCTTCGGAAATATCATCGCAATTGCATGACTGTAGGGGATTCACACAAGTTCTGTTTACTATAAAATATTAGTTTTTAATTTACATTATGCTATTATTAATCATTATATAAGTTAGACATTTCACCTCCGCAAGGACACGATCCTCTTTTGACATTTCCAATGTAATCAACTGTTTCATTTTTAGCTGATGACACAAACCATGTTGCTGAATGAAGGTCCAAAGGAGCTTTGTAACAGTCATATTTAATGTGTTGACTACAATATAAAGAGTGTGAAATAAGTTCTTGAAGCATTTCAGCTGAAAATTCTCGATATTTGATGCTAAAACTAAAATCCGATTCAGCTGAACTTCTCACATCCTAAAAAAAAATTAAAATTTAATTTTTTTTAAAAACTTGTTTTCCTTGTTAACTTTTTTTATTAATTTTTAAAACACTTATTACGTAAAGGCTAGTCATCAGAAGTAAATAAAAAAAATTTACTTACTACTTGACTTGGCAAATTATGTTCAACAATAGTTTTTGTTGAATCTTCAGTTGATGGGAATTCGCATTTTACATGAGCAGGAGGAAATCTTCCGTTTCCGTCAATGTCAATCAGATAAACATCAGGCTTGGTATACCCCAATAATGCTAATTCTTCGCAGGTTTTTCTAAATTCAGCTGTAAAGTTTTATCACGTTAAATATTTTTTTTAAAATGATTGTTTTTAAAATAAATCTGAAGTAGAAAATTTTACCAAAATGACAATTTTTGCCAATGTATCCAGTTCCAACGCAATCGCAAACAACCCGATCGACATCTATAGAGCATTTTCCTCCATGTTCGCATGCATCGGGTCTCTTACAAGGATCTACCAGTTGACAATTGTCTAAAGAAACATCACCTACTGCATGTTTAGTTCTAACAACGTATCGCGGTTCGACAAATTCTCCATTTACGTAAATAAGCCTCATACAACCCACAAGACCTATAAAAAGTCATTTTTCAAAGGAAAAAATACTTTCAAAGAAATTAAAACTTTTTTCAACTTTTAGAACTTTATACTAAGCTTAAAAGTTCGATACGAACCAATATTACTTTTCCCACCACTTCCGATAACAATTTTGTCTCCTAATTGAAATCGCATGCTGTATAGTTGGCTTTCTTTTTGTTTAAAATCTACGTTGAGTTTTAGGTCACCTTTGTAATAGGATAGTGCAACAACATGCCAAGATCCTCTTGAATCAAATTTTACGGTTGTTAAATGAGTTATGTTTTTTGATAAATCGGGTACCAATTCAAATCTAACTTCATCGTTAACAACTCTAAGCTGAAAGTTTAAAAAAGTAATTAAACCTTGACTTTTAAATATAAACAAAAAGAAAAAAGACTTTTTTTTTTTTTTTTTTTTTTACTCACTAGCCAGTAACCATGGCCATTGGCGGTCGACACGTCGCAATACGCCAACACGCCCATACTACGTGCGCTTTTGAAATCAAAAGAAATATTCAAACTATCGGTTCTTCGATTTTCCCACCACATGTGTGAGGTTGGAAAGGGAAAAGTTATCGGTATCACTTCTACATCTGTGTCGTAAAATTCTGGATCCAACATTCCTATGTAATGAACCTTTGGATTACCTTTTTTTAATTCGTATATGATTGATATTTCATTGAAAAAAACATATTTAAGAGATCCGGCAAAGTTATTGTTAGAAACCAGTCCTATAATTTAAAAAAATTAAATACTCCATAAATGTTATTGACTTTTTTTGTAAACTTATACAGCTTTTAAATATTATTTCATGCCAAAAAAAAAAATCATTAACCTTTTTTTTTTGACAGTTCTGGACCGCCTCCTATATAAATCTCAGGATCAATGTATAAATGATGCAAACTACCAGGGGCGTCCAATAATTTTACTTCATCGTTTAAAGAAACCAAAACTTCTAAACCATTATGAAATATTGTCAAATTGTTCCAATAATTTTTATAAACTTCTCTTCCTAAAACGGAAACAATAGGACCATCTCCAAAGTCAATATCGAGAATCACTGAACCATTTTTTATTGAAGCAGCTATATGATGCGGCTTATCGCCATATTCTCCACTCGCGTAAAACAAGGCGGAATCGTCATAACGGGTCTAAAATTTTTAATAAATTTTATTTTTAGTTTTAAAACTTTTTGCAAATTAAAAAAATAAAAGAGTACCTTAAAAAATAAACTGATTCTATTGACTTTAGAATGTACTCTATCTTTCCAGTCGTAGACACGGTAGGAAACGTAAGATGATCCTCTTAAAGTAAGTACGGTTGCAGCTAAAACGAAAAAAGGCATTATATGTGACGAATAAATTTTTAATTCCTTTTACTAGAAGGAAATTAAGAGTTTAATTTAATTAAAATTTTATTTTAAGATATCTAACGTACTATACACGTCACAATGTTCTCCTTCGTATTGAGTACCGAAACAATCACAGGTTAAGTCATTGTAATGATTTACACATCTGCTACCAACAAAGCATAAATTGGCTCTGGTTCTGCACCTGCATAAAAATATAAATTAACAAAAATTAAAAAAAATTTCACAAATGCAATAATTTAAATTTATTATAACTTACTTATCAATGCAACCTTCCCGAACGTTTTCGTGTTTTGTGGCTATTAACGGAGTTATCGGTAGCAGTTCCAAAGCTGCTTTACCAGCCCTCAAAACCACATTTTTTATACAACCAACAAAACTTTCTATTATGTATTTAACACCGTGAAGTTTTTCCTCCGGGCTAAGACCACCAATAAGAACCACAGATGTCAAATCTGATGTCACGCCATAATTATGATATGGATGAAGCCCCTGAATGTTTGTTTCTGCGATTTTATCATTTACTTTGGCAACTAATCTTGCATTGTGAACATCTATCCGAACGGTTACGTTTTGCCAAATATCTCTATTAAGTCCTATTAAAATGAAATTGATTTTAAATTAAATTATCTGCAAAATCGGCTTATTTTATTGTATAATTTTAATCAATTTGTTTTATTATTACCTTCGCCGACAATAACAGAAGTTGAATGTTCCCCAAAAACGTGAACAACTTTTAATTGTCCTTTTTCTACAATCACATACAAAGCATAGGGATTGAGTCCTTCAGGCCTATCTTTAATACTGTGATACACTAGTAAACCGTGGGGTAATTTCGTTCGAAATTGAAAAGAAATTTCTCTGCATAATCTAATAATGAATAAGTTTGAATTTCAAGTTTAATTTTTAAGCAGTTAAAATAAAAATATTTAAACCTTGAAAAAGGTGCACACCATCCTTACCGTAATTGGAAAGTTGGAATCTGATTGCTGTCCAATTGAATGAACGCATTGTTTCGTGCAAACATAAAAGTTTTCAAATATCCTGTGTCCCGAAAGGTTAATTCTTCACCTCTTTTCGACACTGGTAGTGAAGGTTTTGTAGGTCCAATTTTCACCCATTTTCCATCCACCCATTGATCACTAAATGGACGTTTGAGTTTATTTCGAAGGTACGGAGGTAAAGTATCTATAAAATGAGCATTAATACACTAATAACTTTTGGAAAGAACAAAATAGGAAGAGAGAAAAAAAATGGCTACTTACATTCGTGGCCTCCGACACATACATGCATGCATTCAGCTCTAGAATCAAAGCGATTAGCATTGCCCAAGCATCCTCCATAAATAAAAGTTCGGCAATCTCCTTCCGAGGAATCAAAATACCATTTATGCATAAAATTTTTGCAAGTTCCTTTGTAAGGTTTTAAATTACATATATCTGTTAAGCATGCGAATAATATTATATTAATCTTACCTCTTTATCTTTTTGGCGGCAATGTTTTAATTAAAACAAACCACTGAAATATTAACATGTAATACAATGTTTTTATAAATATTCAACATCTTACCCAAACGAGCAGAATGAAATTGTGAATCATCAAAAATTACTTCATTAGTTTTATTTTCCGTTTCTACTGCTGTGTAGCTGCTTTCCTTTGGTTTTTTATCTGTAACAACTACATAAAACAGTCAATGCAAATTGTTTGCAATTAAAAAGAGTTTAAATTCACTTATTATTATTATTTTTATTAAATTAAATAAATTGTCACTAATTATTTTAAAATATCACTTTTGATAAAATTTTCTCATTTCATTTTATTACATTGCTTTTTTGCATATTTGCACTAAAAGGACGCTTTCAAAATTATTTGCTGTTTGTAAAAAAAAGAACTTAGTTTTCAAATTTCGGTCCTAATTGTTTCGGAAAAGAAAAAATTGTTTCAGAAACGTCAGTTTCATGTTTCACGTTGCTGACTTTGCATTTCGCGATAAATTTTTTTTCATCGAAGGTTGTTCTTTTTTTTTCTTTAACTGACAAAATTACATTTCTCATTAAATATTAAGTAATTAGTTTGTTTTATTAAAAATTGTGATTGTTTTATAAAAAGAAAATGGTTTAGTGCGATGTAAATTTCGAATTATTTTAGTTATAAATTTAAATTGTGCAAAAGAAAATGAAAAAAATGGAAAGATCAGTGAAACGTGTTCGGTGTGTGTTAACTTGAAAAATTTTCTATAGGATACACATAATTATTGCTTGTCCGTTAAAATTGTTGCAAGGATTGTCAATGGATTGGAAATTCGTTGAAATCGGTGAGTTTATGATTTTTTCGTTTAAAATTTACAGCAAATAACAAAATCTTAACTAAACATAACCAAACTTTAAAAGATCATAAAATTTTTTTTTTATTCGAGTTTATTACTTTATAATATTCAAGGAAATTGTTGTTTCATTACCTTTTGTGCCAACACATGTATTTACACATTCGTCTCTGCTATCAAAACGATTTCCATTTCCTTTACAACCTCCGAAAACAAAAGTATCACATGTGTTTTTTATCTTATTGTAATACCATTTGTGTACGTAGCTTTGACAACTTCCATAATCAACATCTAATTCACAAACGCTGTGATGTTTTAAAAATTTTACTTGAGATGCTTGGGTAGTAGTTGTTGTAAATGTTGGCGTTGCCTCTTCATTAAAAGTTTTATTATGTTTCCTTACATCTTCTTGTTCTATTTTCTTTTGTACGAATGGTGGCAAATCGACTGGTAAAAACGTTTTATTTTTTAAATGTGCTTTACGTTTTACATTTGTATTTGTAATTACTTACCATTATTGTTAAGACATTTGTGACGACATTCAAGTTCACTGTCGAAACGGTTTTCATTTCCTTCACAACCTCCGTAAACAAAAGTTTCACAATTTTTTGTTTCTTCATTAAAAAACCATTTATGAACAAAACTTTGACAACTTCCGGAATCGGGAGATTGTTCACAGACAGGTACTTGAGAATTTTTTTTTTTATCATAACTAAGTTTTGGCAGCCCTGATGCTGGCGTTGTTGTCGTATGAGTCGAATAATCGTGTTTATCATTTGGTTTTAAAAAATTAGAAAAATCGTCTGTAATTTTAATAAAATAGTTAATTGGATATTTTTTTCTGATAAATTTCAATGGTAATTCGTTGAAAGAAGTTAATTATTGTTACCTGTTGTTTCCAAACATGTTCGAAGGCATTCATATTCCGTATCGAATCGATTTTCATTTCCCCCGCACCCACCAAAAACAAAAGTATTACATTTTTGAAGATCCGAATCAAAATACCATTTGTGAACATAACTTTGACAAGTTCCAGGATCCAAATTAAGAAGGCATCTACTTTTAATTGAACTTCTTGTGTCTAAATCAAGTTTTAATAAACGTTTTTAAATAAACTTTAATAATAATGTGCATACACGCCATTCTCTATCGTTACTTTTCTAATACTTATCTGCATTAGTTAGTTATGAGGAGGGAAAAAAAATTTATTTTCATGCAAAATGTAAGGCAGCAAAATTCATTCGCTTAAGCACGAGGAAAAACAGGTCAAAAACAACAAAAAAAAAAGTAAAAAATAAAACAATAAAATAAAATTTTATAAAACATAGAAAAACTCATTTAAGTTTTTTTTTTCAATTTTTATTAAGTAAATTAACATTTGAACCTTGAATTAATTTTCAAATGTAAAGTACGGTGTGTTTTTTTTTTGTTTTTATTTTTTCATGCAAAAAAAAAAAAAAAAAATTTTCCTCTTTATTTAGATTACCAAAAAAAAAAAAAAACAAAAACAAAAAAAATTTAGCAATGTATTGTGTAATAATTTCCAGTAAAAATACAAATTTTACCTGTTAATACGGACGGAAATGAATTCATTGAATCAGATCCCGTCATGGCTGGATGAAAAATGCTTAAAAATAATATTTTAAAAATAATTATTTTATTATTGAAAAGCATTTTCATTTATCTCTCTCCCTTTGTCATCAAACAAACAAACAAACTTTACACGCGAATCCACAAATTGAAACACAAATTTAAATTTTTTTAAATTGGTAATTTTTTAATCGTTCAAAAAAAAAAAAATTTTTTTCTTTTTTAATTCTTAATAATTGTTACAAAGTCACTCATTATTATTATTATTATTATTATTATTAATTTCGAAGAGAGAAAAAAAAACAAAAAAAGTTTTTCTCATTTATTTTCATCTGTAATTAATAAATTTAAACATTATTACATAAACTATTTCTCATTGTTTTCATCGATTTCGGCACGTTCTGTATTAAAATTTTTTATTAATTTATATATTATTATATTTTAAATAAGAAGAAGAAAATATTAAACAAATTTTTAAAATATATTTTTTGTAGCCTAGGCCATTTGTGTAAAAAAAAAAAAAAAAAAAAAAAAAAACGTTATAAAAGTAGTTTTGAGGAGATGGCATTTAAAATTTTTTTTTTTATAGATTGAATATGCAAATAATGTCTTAAGAAAAAAATAAAAAATAATAATAAAATTTGTTAAAAATTTTCTTTAATCTTTTTGTCTTCTTTTTTTTTTTTTTAAACTTCATCAAGTATAATTTAAGTAAGTTAGGACATGAAACAAAAAAAATAAAGTTAGTGAGTGTAGTAGTAGTAGTAGTAGTAGTAGTCGTTTTCAGATCTATCTGTGACATTTGTTCAAATTTAAATTTGCAATTACGTTAACTTAAATAATAATGACGCATCCTTTTAATAATTTTTTATCGTTTCATGTCGTCTTTTGTTTCACCCATTTATTTATTTATTTTTTTTTTTTGAACCTAAACTTTAAAAACAATTTTAAATTAAAAATCTTGGCCTGTTGTAAAATTACAAATCTTTTTTTATACCGGCATTTTTTATTATTTACTTCGGATTATTAATTATCTACATAGTTAATTACAAAGGAACGAGTTTTTTTTTTTTTCATCTTATATAAAATAACCGTTGAATTTATTATTATTATTATTAATAAAAATTTTTTTTTTTTTCAACCTGATTCGACCGGTATAATTTATTATGGATAAAAAAAAAAAGGGACATAAATTATTATTTTTCGATGAAAATCCTTTTTTTTTTTTTTTTTTACCATCACAAGTTAAAAAAATTATAAAGAATTGTAACGATATTCGCGAAATATTATTATTATTTTTATTATTTTTTTTCGAAAGTTACAAATATAGGAAATAATAATAATCACCGTTAATTTATTTTAAAAACTTTATAAATAATAATACATAAGCGATTACGTTAATAAACATACGTATTATAACCGTTGTTCACCGGTAAAAAAAAAAAAAAAACACACACACACACGAAAAATAATAATAATAATAATAAATTTTTTTTTTTTTCTAAATTAAATTTACGGTTAAATATGTGTATGTACGTTAACAAACTTTTTTTTTTTTTTTTTTGTTTTTACGGTTTTTTCTTTTTTACTTTTTTAATACTAATAATACTACTAATAATAATATTGATAATGAAAACGTTGTTTGGCAAAATGAATCGTTTATGCAGATGCGAAAGATGGCAACGACTGAAAGCACATATTTACCATGAGCTCATATCAACAGGACTTGGGCCAATTACATATCTGTTAGTTAGGCTTTAATGTCGTAACCGGTTATAAGTGACTCTATAATTACATGTTTTTCTCAATGTTTAACTATTGAGCTTTGATTTCTTTTTTTTTTTTTTTTGTCTTAAATCTCTTATCACCCCCCCCCCCCCCCCCCCCCCCCACTACCAGTGTTAATTTACCTATTAATTAATATATATATCTTCAACCAATTATTATTATTATTATTATTATTATTATTATTATATATGTATTTATTAATTTTTTTTTTTTTTTTTTTGGCAAAATGGAATAGATAAAAGTTTGGATTTATTTTTTTTTTTGGGGGGGGGGGAGCGAAAAATTAAAAATTTATTTCGGTTGTTTTTTTTTTTTTTTTTTGTCTTTTGAAGATTAAAACTTGTTGTTGTTGATACCTTAATTTGAATTTAGTAACCTTAATTAGATAAATAAATAAAGTTTTTTTTTTTTTTTTTGTTTATTGGAACCTGTACGCAATCAACGTTGAACAAACAATACTTTTAGCACGTTTTTAAACTTTAATTGCTTGCTACAATAATTATCGGAAAACATTGTTGGGAGACATTTTTTTGTTACGTTTTGTTCTTGTTCTTTAAATTTTTTTTTTTTTTTTTTTT
>NW_002987118.1:61617-63777 GCF_000006295.1 Pediculus humanus corporis
AAAAGAAAAAAAAATGGGAAAAAAATCCTTTTTTTTTTTTTTTTTTTTTTACCGAGCATAATAATAATAATTTTATGTATAATTTTTGCCGTTAAAATTTTATTTAATTACGAATTAATTTTAGTTAAAAAAAAAAAAATTATTTTATACAAATAATTAGAAAAAATTTTTTTTGTAACGTTAATTTAATAATCGATTTGAAAAAAAATGAATTAAACAAAAAAATATTTTTATTAAAATAATGTAAATTTTTTTATATATAAATATAAATGAGTTTTTAAAAAAACCTTTTGATGAGAATGATAGGCTTTTTGAAAAAGTTTTTATGAAAAGCTCATTGGAAAATTTAAAAAAAAAAAAAAAATTGTCGTTAAATTTAAAAAAAAAATTAACGTTAAACTAATTAAAAGTATCTAATTATTACAATGATCATCATATATTTCGTAATCAAAAGCACGATAATCTTTTTTTTTTTTTTTTACTTTTTATTAGACCATTTTAACAAGATTTAATGAACTTTATTAAGGGATTTTTTTTTTTTTTTCTTTTAATTTTTGAACGTTAATAAAAAAAATTATTAAATCCAAAATTTTTTTAGACTTTAATGTTATCTTATTTGTGAATTCTTTAAATAAATACATGTACCTATTCTTTTTTTTTAAAAGTATTTATTTTTGAAAAGAAGAAAATTAAGTTACATAAAATCTTATTGGAAAAAAAAAAAAAAAAAAAAAAAAAAAACTCTAGAAAAATTTTCACTTTTCTTTCTTTTTTCAAAAAAATAATTGACTTAGTTATTGATTTTATTTAATAAAACAAACACGTGATTTTATTTTAAAGTAAAAATTTAAATTTTGAAAAATAATATTGCGTACGATACATTTAAAAGAAACTCATTTTTTTTTTTTTTTGCAATAAAGTGTACCTTGAAGTTTATTTACCGAAATACTAATATTAATACGTGAATGTACGACAAATTGCATACGTGACAAAATGTAGGTGTTGCGATTTGAATTTTTTTTTTTTTTTAACGAGGTAAATTATATTGATTTTTTTTTCTCATTATTAATTAATTAATAAGTAATTTTTAATCAAACAATGGATTTTTTTTTTACAAAATTTCACACGGTTAAGAAATATAGGTGAAAAAATTGAAATTTTTAAAAGGTCAGAGGTGAAAAATGTTGAAATAATATATATATTAAATATATGAATATTTTTCTCATTAAAAATTCAAAACATTTTTTTATTTTTAATATGATAAAGTAGATATAAATATTTTGATACACTTTTGGAAGGAAGAAACTTTATTAAAAATTTTACATAATTGACTAAACATTTTTATTAACCTTTTGAATACTTTTATTTTCAAATAACAGATAAAAGTGATTTATTATAATTTAACAAAAAAAAAAAAAAAAGAAAAAAGAAAAATGAAATTAAAATTAATTTTGTAAAGACAATAATAACATCAGAGTTTTATTAATATAAATTAAAATAAATAAAATATAATAATATACATAATATTAAATAATAAATAATAAATTATAAAGTTATATATATATTTTGTGAAGTTTACACCTGCTTGGCTTATACTTACATACACAGTTCCTCGTCTTAATCTCCTACGTTAGGGCGATGACTCATTTACTTTTAACGGTGGTGTACCTATATAACCAGAAAGAGAGAGAAAGAGAGAGAGAGAGAGAGAAGAGAAGAGAACCAAACCAAGAAGTTATCTTGTCCAACGGCCTACCATCGGAACCCGTTGGCTTCTTGCTGGCAATCCAAGTTTTGGCCAACCAAGTACCGTTGTTGTGAATCTCACCTGGAGTGGCCCTCGATATTAGCTCGATCAGTGCTCGAACGAAGCTTCACCTGTGAACGTGATACCACACACACAAATTAATCAGTTTCGTTGTTTTTCTTTTTTTAGTATTATTATTATTATTTATATATAAAGAAAATCAAAACAAAACAAAACTTTTTTCTTCTTCTTTTTTTCATTTGTTAAGGATAAAAATTAATTTTTTTAAAAAAAAAAAAAGTGTGATTTGATCCAATTTCGAATTAACTTAAGTTTATTTAAAATTTTCTAAAAATTTGTTATCATATTGAAAAGTTAGTATACATATATTTTGGAATAAAAAAAAAAAAAAA
>NW_002987118.1:64245-66256 GCF_000006295.1 Pediculus humanus corporis
TTTTCTCGTTTTTGTTAAAAACTTGAAATTTTATTATTTTTAAATGTTTTTTTTTAGAGTAAAATTTCCACTTTGAATTTTTTTTTTGTTTTTTGTACTAGTAGTTAGTAGTCTTATTCAATAATAATAATAATAATATTGAAAGATTTGAATTTAAAATGTTAAAAAGGAAAAACTCGTTAAAAACTTATTTAAAAATTTAATTTGATTGGGGTAAATGAGAGGCCGTTTGTTGTCTTCTGCTTTGTAAAACAAACAGAAAAGAAAAGAGATGCAATAATTGTTTTTCTTCCTTTTACTTTACTGACCGTTGTCGGTCATTCAAAATTTTTTTTGGGGGGGGGGAAACGGAAAAATTTTTTTTATTTATAAGAGTTTATCATTATTATTTTCTCATGTTTTTTTTTTTCTTTTATTTTTCCTACCCTTGTACACAAAACTATATAAATGCCAAACGCGTTATTTCGTAATAATTTTGTTCTTGGCCGCCTTATTTGACGTTTGAAATCATACCAAACGATGTTTACAATTTAATGTTGGACCTTAAGGCGATACTTCTTGTACTGGGTTGCACTGGTACTCCTTCACTTAAGAGTTACTCGTTCTTGTTATTCCACCCAATATAATCAAAAAAAAAAAAAAAGAAATCCTTGCACAATATTACGTGAATCATTTTTTTTTTTTTATTTAATTAAGTTTTTTTTATTTATTAATTAATTTATCAAAATTTGTTTGTATAAACAAAAACTTGAAATTATTATTATTATTATTATTTAAAATAACTGATTAAATGGAAAAGTTTTTAATAAATACTACAGATAGAAGAAGTAGAAAAAAAAAATACAAAAATGAATAATAATTTGATTTTTTTTCATTTTATTATAACAATAATTAATATAATTAATAATAATAATAATAATATATTAATAATAATCGTTAGTTTTTTTGAATAATTTAAAAATTGAATAAGAAGGAAAATTCTTAAAAAGGAAAGGGAAAAAGAGAAAGAGGCAAAAAGTATAAAGATGTACGTGCGTGTGCGTGTGCGTGCGCGTGAATGTTGATTGCTGACGTTTTCGTTTTTCTTTTTTTTTTTTACCTCCAAAATAATAAATAAGTAATTTTCAACGATGAATTAGCTTAAAATTAATATAAAACTGGATCTTTTGCGTACCTTTTACGTAAAAGGGTGTGGCGTCGAACCAGTTTTGGGCCTTAACTTGAACTTTTTTTTTTTTTTTTTTTTTTTTGTTTAATTTGAAAAACAGAAAAGAAAATTTTTTATTTTATTTTATTTTAAAATCCAATTTAATAAAATGGTACATAAAATTAAAATTATTACATGTACATATATATTCAGTCATGGTGATGCGTTGGTGTTAAAAAAAAAATTCATCATCTAATTACTTTCTCTTCATTAATAAAAAAAGGTAAAAATAATTACAAAAACATGAATGCGGATATTCTCTTTTTTTTCCCCTTCCCTCCTCCCCCCTCTTCTATCATTATCATTATTATTATTTTTTTTGGACGTAAAATAACGAGGAATAGCGGTTGACATAATACGTGAATAGATTTTGCGATCGGAAATTTTATTGCGGACGTAAAAGCAAAAAATAATTATTATTAATATTCAATAAGTTATTCGAAAGAAGACATTTTCTATTTTATAAACCATGAAATGATTTTTAATTGTTTTTCATTCGTTGACGAAAAATAATTGAGGAGAAGAACGAAAAAGTCCAGTTTTAATTAAACTTTTTTTTTTTTTTAACAAAAAAAAACAAAAATTTTTTAAAATTTTTTTTTTGATGATAAACCATAACCAACCACCTACGTCCCTGACATTTTAGGTTCCACGTAATCAGATTGAATATATATATATAAGATAACCTTCGATATATATTAATTTTTTTAATATTTTATTAAATTGCAAAATTATTTTATTTTATTTTATTTTATTTAATAAATTTCATTCCTTTAATATTTATTATTATTATTATTATTATTA
>NW_002987117.1:0-5000 GCF_000006295.1 Pediculus humanus corporis
TATTATTTATTTTCGTATGTAAAATTTGCAATTTACGTTCTCCAATCCGTTCGCAACAACAACAACAACAACAATTTCAAAAAAAAAGAAAATTATTTTATACGTCCTTTTATTAAATCGTTAAAAATCGTTCGAGGGCAAAAGATTTATATAAACTCATTACGTCTTCTTCTAATGAGTTTACTTTTTTTTTCTTTTTTTTTTTTTTATTACTCAATCTTCTTACCCGAACCATTTTTTTTTTTTTTAAAATATTTCTAACGGTTCGTCCGTTCGTTAATAATAATAATAATAATAATTTTTGTTTTGTTTTTAATTTCACCTTTCGAGAGAAAAAAAAAAATTTCAAGGTTTGTGTGTAAATTGGTTGCAGAGAGTTATTAAGATCATGACGAATCGTCTTTGATTATCATTATTATTATTATTATTATTATTATTATTATTATTATTATTATTATTATTATTATTATTATTATTATTATTATTATTATTATTATTATTATTATTATTATTATTATGAGTTTGTGTGTTCTCATTTTACGTTTTATTTTACCGCGACGAGAGTAATTAAAAATAAAACAAAAATTATTATTATTATTATTAATATAAATTAAAAAAATTTGTAAGATCGAAACGACAGAATTCGAACGAAAAAAATAATAATAATGATAAATTTTTATTAAAAACCTGTTACGATGAGATTTTCTCACGATAGAAAAAAAAACTTTATAATAATAATGATGATAATAATAATAATAATACGAACGGTTCCGTATAACGCGCCAACGTTGCCAAAATATAAAAAAAAATAAATAAATAATAATAATGGTTGATTGTTTAACTTTTATTTTAATTGAATTTATTATTATTATTATTATTATTATTATTATTATTATTATTATTATTATTATTATTATTATTATTATTATTAATCAATTTTAAACGATAAGTTTTGGTTAATAGTATTATTATTATTATGGTCACTCTTAAACACGACAAGGCTCTTATTTGTCGGGGTTTTTAAGCATTTATTCCAGGTTTCTACCCGACGATTCCTTAGGGACAAATGCTCGATATTATTATTATTATTATATATTTAATTCGAACAAACGAATAGGAAAAAAATCGATTTGTGTTATTATTATTATTTCCAAAAAAAAAAAAAATTCGTGGATTGAGTTTTTAAACGTCACGTAATTTATGGCCTTAAGGTTTAGGATAAGAAAAGAACAAAAAAAAAAAAATTTTTTTTTTTTTTGCTGTGTGCGTTTCTCGACCTTTTAACGACATTTAACACGTAACGTGTTAATTTAACAAAAATTATTATTATTATTATTTCAAATTGAGACGTTAAAGAAAGGAAAAGAAAAATGGCGGATTTGATTTTTTCTTTTTTCCTACGGTTTCGTTAATAAAATCATTATTATTATTATATACGAAGAATAAGTGAGGGGTTCGAAGTTATAAAAGTTTTTTAAAAAATTTCCTACCCCCCTCCCCTCACCCTTATTCTTTTCAGACCCCTAAAAAGAATTAAAATAATAATAATAATAAACAGAAAAAAATTTTCTTTTCCGTTTCCGCACGCGTTCAAATTTTTTTTTTAACGATAACTTTCTTTTTGAATCGAAATTATTATTATTATTATAAATTGTTAACCCATTAAAAATGGCGGCGTTAAATTTTATTATTATTATTATTATAAGAGTTTTTACAATTTACGGTTTATTGAATATACGCGCACGCATACGAACGAACCGAATTTAATTTATTATTATTATTATTATTATTATTATTATTTTCCGTAATTTTTTTTTTTTTTTAATTTGGGTGAAATTTCACTTTCTTCTCAACGTCTTTACGCACCGATAATAATAATAATAATAAAACGATTCATTGAAATGTGAGATTTAATGTAATAATTAAACGGACGAATAATAATAATAATAATAATAATAATAATAATAATAATAATAATAATAAAATTGTGAAAGTTTTTCTTGTAATAATAATAATAACGTTAAGAGTTTTAACATTTGCGTATTCGATTTTTTTTATTTTTTATTACGAACGGGCATTAAAAAAAAAAAACCTACTTACGGTACTGTTTTTAAATGTCAATTTTGTTTTTTTCTAATCAGGTTTAATAACGATTAAGCGACGATTTTTTTTTTTTTAAATTAATTAATTAAATTTTTCCTCTTTCATTTTTTCAAAATGTCCGCCATTAATTTTTTTTAATATTCTCTCAGATTGGAAAAAAAAAAATTTCCTGAAATTACGTAAAAAGGATTTATTTTTTTAAAAAAAAAGTATTATTACAATAATTATTACGTAATTTATTAATCTAATTTATTATAATAATAATAATAATAATAATAATAATAATGGTAATAATAATAATAATAATTTCGATTCGATTTCGGTTTTTTTTTTTTTTTAAATTTATATTTGTCTGCCTCTTTCCTTTTTTCGTCCCTGATTTTTTAAAAGTGGATGAAATAATAAAAGGTTAAAACTCGTTTAATTCGTATTCAATCAATCAATCAATCAATCAATCCGATCGTTTACAAAAAAAAACAAAACAGGTATTTTTTTAATGGAGATTTTTTTTTTTTTATTTTAAAAATGGAGAAAGCGTTAAATTATACTAATAATTTTTTTATTTAAATTGGTCGTTCGTTGTTTAATATTACGTAATAAAAAAGAATTGCAAAATAATATTTAAAAAAGGAATAATAATAATAATAATAATAATTATACACGTATTGTGGAAAAAGTGAATTTTTTTTAAAAATCAAAGTGTTATTATCGTACCTATTTTGGTATTAAATTAAAGTCACGAAGGCGGTGCATGCATTCAATGAGAAAAAAAAAAATTTTTTTTGCGTAATATTATTAATTACGAGTAATAAAAATAAAAATGAAGGAAATAAATAATCAAATTAAAAATTGTTTGCTTTTGAAAAAAGATTCCGGAACGGTTAAAACGAATTTTTTCAAATATATTTCGCGCAAAAAAATTTAAATGTCGCGGAATTAACGATTAATAAAACATTGACCGATATTTATTTCCGGTATTTCTTTTTCTTCTCCCTTATCGCTTCCTTAAATTTAATTTTAAAATGAAATCTCGATTACGTCACGTGTTTCGAATGCGTTTTCTTACTCTATGACATTTTTTTTAAATCGTGTAAACAATGGAAGAAGGTATCACGGTACCGCAATAGTAAGTGATATATAAACAAAAGTGTTTTATAAAAAAAAAAAAAAAATTTATCTCAATCTACGATTTAAATAAAGTTGTTACGCAATCGTATTCGTCCTAAATTCGATTGAAAAACAAACGAACAACAAACAAACAAATAATCAAACACGAAAAAAAAACGTCGTCGTCTTTAATAAAAAAAAAATTTGGAAAAATAATTTTTTTTTTTTTTTTCATATAAAAAAATTTTGACGTTTCGTTCGATTATCGATTTTTTAAATTATTAATATTATTATTATTATTTTATACACATTTAACACGTGGTCGGGTATGACGTCACGCGAAAAAAAATTTAAATTCATATCGAATCGTTTGTAATTTACAATTAAATGATTTTAAATTAAAGTGAAATTATTTCACGTTTTGATTTTGTTTTGTTTTCCTTTCACTACAAATTTAAATAATTATAAATTTTTTTTTTTTATAATTAGTCAGTCAATCAGTCAGTGAATGAAATTATTTTTCCCGCCTTTTTTTGGTTTAAATTCAAAACGAAACGGGTTGAATGATTTTTTTAATCGGTAGCCAAACGTAAAAAAAAAAAAAAATTTGATATCTCGATAGGTAATATTATTATTATTATTATTACTGCCATTGAAAGTTTTTTTTTTTTTTTTTTTTTTAACGAGAAAATAAGCGTCCGTTATTCACGTTGTTCGAATCCCTCGTTTTATCATAATCGTCACGAATCCCCCTCTCCTCCCCACACCCCCACACTTTAAACCACACATTTGACCATTAATTCATTTTTTCGATCGTTAAACTCGTTCGAAATATCAAAAAAAAATCCCTTTTTGTAAATCCCGTTCAAAAGGGATTCGTTGGGATTTATTTATTTATTTAATAATAATATTTCGCACGTGGAAAATTTAAAAGAAAAAAAAAAAAGATGGCGAATTTTTAAAAGTAATAAATTATTTACTTATTTTTATGTAACTTTTTAACTCGTAAAAAAAGAGCAAAACTATTCTGTAAATTTGTATATTATATTTTTTTACAGTGACGTGTTAAGGAAAACAAATTTCTTTTATTTTCCAAAAAAAAAAACGATTTTACAACACGAGATAATATATGCATAAGTTAAGGTATTAATAACATTAATTACTATTTAGAAAGTGTTTTTATAAATTAACGTGGCAGCAGTAACGTGTATTTATTTTTTAAAATTTTTTTTGGTCGATTATTTTTAACTTTCGTTACGAAAAAAAAAAAAAATTTTTTTTCTTATATTTTTTTTACACGTTATTTACAATTATGATTTATCTTTTTTTTTTTTTTTCTAAAACCACGTACATTTAAATTTTTTTTTTTTGCATTTTGGGTCATCAAGTTCGGTGAATCGTTGAACCTTTTTAAACGTCCCACTTGTTATTGTTTTATCATTAATTCATTATCGTGAAAATGTATGTATTGGCTCATGTTCTCGAGGCATTACAACAACAACAACAACAACCGCAACAACAACAACCAAACACGACGTTAAAATTTATTTTATATTAGTTAGTACCGGGTTAAATACAATTCCATTTTTTTTTTTTTTTAGAAAACGTTATTTCACATCGACATCACGAACGTGGGATTAGACAAAAATCAAAATTTATTTCACGGTTGATTTGTTTTAAAAATTATTTATTAATAAGTAATTAATTAATTATTAATAATTTAATAATTTTTTTTTTGATTTTAAAAAACAAAAATTTAACGTTTTCTATCGTAAAAAAAAAAAAAAAAA
>NW_002987117.1:6995-36459 GCF_000006295.1 Pediculus humanus corporis
TTAAAAACTTGTTGTCATGTTCCAGTTTTTGTAATATTATTCTGGATGCGAATGTTCCTGGAGGAATGTAGGGGGAGGAAGACTCGAAATAATTTTTTTTTTTTCTCACGCATTGTATTTTGACTTTTGATTCCGAAAACCAAAGTTTATTTATTTATCATCATTATTATTATTTTTGAATGAAAACACTTACGTAAAAGCACGCACGCACGCACGCACGCACCCATATACAATACGAGATTGAGTAAATTAATTAAACGTGTCACTAACGAATACAAAAAAAAAAAAAACCGAAGATAAAAGTTTAACGTCATTTATTATTCTCCTCATTATTATTATTATTATTATTATACGGATTATCGTTTGTTGTTTAAAAGGATAGCAAAAAAATCGATTTATGGCGCTACTAAAAATATTTAAATTTTAACATTTTGTTGTTTTTGTTGTCGTCGTCGCTAAAGATAAAAAAACTTGCTCTCGTTAACTTGTCAGAAAAAACGAGAAAAAAAATTGTGGGAAAAAAATTCGTTAAAAAAAACGGCGGAAGAATAAAAAGTAATCGAATGATTCGTTAATAATTATATAACGGAAAAACCGAATGTTAAAATGTCATTAATTAAAAAAAAAAATAAAACGTGGTTGTTACCCCCTTTAGTCGTGGAAGAAGAATTTATAATTTAAAAAAAAAAAAAAAGGGTTGAAAAAAAAAAAATTCGTCGCGTACGGCGTTCTTGAAAAATTTTAAATTATTTTTTACAACGATGGAAAATCAATGAAATTAATCGATTTTGCTAAGGTTCAGTGATACTCTCGCGCGCAAAAAAAAAAAAAAATTTTTTTCACCGTTTATTATTATTATTATTACGCATAAATTTTATCGAAATCCGTTATAAATTGAAAATGATAGCAGGAAGGTATCGAAAGAAACTAAACAAAATGTAATAAATGAGAGAGAGAGAGAGAGAGAGAGAGAGAAAGAGAGAGAAACAGAGAGAGAGAGAGAGAGAGAGAGAGAAACAGAGAGAAACAGAGAGAGAGAGAGAAAGAGAGAGAAACAGAGAGAGAGAGAATAATTTGCGCAACCTTTTTGCCTTATCACTTTTATGATAACACCAACATTTTTTTTCCAGAAGAAAACAAAAAAACCCGAAAATGTTTATTCTAATCATCATTATTCAAACTTTTCACCGTATTCATTCTCTCTTTCTCTCTCTCTTTCTCATCTATCTATCTCTATCTCTTTTTATTCCAGATGAATAATGACAATTTACCACATTTCGGGTCATTAACAAACACCCGTGATTTCTCCATAATACTTACTAAAAACACGATATTTCGTTTACGTTATTTAAACGGGTTTTGTTTTGTTTTTTTGTTTTGTTATGCAACTGATAAGAGAGTGATAACGAATAAGAAAAAATTAACGCCTTAATGGGTGATAATTAATCGATAGCGTGACGAATAACGTGCGCGACATAACATAAAACAATAGTCCGCCATTTTTGTTTTATTTTTCGCGAATTATACGATGAATTCGTTATCACCGTTATCAATTTGCTGTCGTTATATATATATATTATCGAAAGCAAAAAAAAAAAAATGCCGATTCACGGAATGATTATAATAAATTTTTTCCGAATGCGCAGGTATTTCGTTTGTTGCGGTTAAAAATTTTTTTTTTTTTTTTACAGTTGCGTTGTTATTGTAGTTGTTGTTGTTGTTGTTGTTAAATTTTATGTCGGAAGTTTTAAGAGGAGGTTGTTGTAATATCACGTTTGTATTTAATACCTGACAGGTGTCTTCAACCGGTAATTAATAAACCAACAAAAAACACATTTGAAAAAAGTGAAAAAAAAAAAAATGACGTGAAAAATCCATTAAAAAAAATTTCATTTCTTTTCATTTTTTTTTCGCACGATTTTCAAAGGACATCATTTTTAAATTCAAAGGAAAATTAAAAGGAGAAAGAGAGGGGGAGGAAGGGTAGGAAAGGGAGGGAAGAGGAAGAAAAGGAAGAGAGAGAAAGATAATATAAAGAATTGTATATTCGTATTTTTTTTTAAAATGGCGGTGAACGTTATAAAAATTTTTATCTTGGTAAGGTAAAAGAGATTGTCGTTTGTTGTTGGTTGTTGTTTGTTGTGGTTGTTGTTAAAAAGTAGTTATTGCCTTATGCGGAAGATTTTTTTCTTTTTTTTTTTTACCTTTTTCGGAAGAAGTTATAATAATAATTGTTAAAAATTTAAATTTTTTTGCGATTGTAATCAGTTTGAAGGAGGAGGGAAAAGGGGAGAGGGTGGGACGGGAGGAAATTATGGTTGTAACAATTTTAAAATGAGATCATTATTTCTTAACTGAATTTGTTGTTTGTGTGCACGCACGCGCACGCGCACACGCACGCACAATTTATACAAACGCTAAAGGAGGAAGAACAAAACAAACAAACAAATTGAATTTTTTTTCTGTTTTGCTTACGAGAAACGCGTTTCAATTTGATTTTATTATAGTTTTATAAAAATTTGTCGTTTGTTGTCGGTTGTTTGTTGTTGGTTGTCGACCGTCCTTGATTATCGGCGGCAAATAAAAAAAAATCTGCATCTCGACAACACCCAAACATCGACCTCGAAATTCATCGACTTTCGAGATTTTTTTTTTTTTTTATTTCCTTTCAATCAAAACCTTCTCACTTTTGAGTTGACATTCGAATTAATTTTTTTTTTATACACATCAAAACAACACCCCCGTACCTTAAATAATAATAATAATAATAATACTTAGACTTTTTGTAAAAAAAAAAGGGGGCGGTTTTAATAAAGGGGGATTGAAATTATTAAATTAAAATCAATTTGAACCTTTTTTTTTTTTTTTGAAAACTATAATTTTGGGTTATCTTTTTCGGGTTATCAAACTGTTTTTTTCTGTTCGGGGACGCAACCCTGAAAGCAAGGAAATTTTTTTTTTTTTTCGGGTAGGAAATTTTCGATACCGCACGAAATTTTGACGTCATCAATCTGATAATTAAATCTCCGAAGGTGATAATATAGGGGGAAAAAAATCAATCAAAAAACGAAAAATTGTTTTTTTTTTTTGAGGGGGTGTGGGTTGGTAGTCCTGAAAAACTTTTCGGAGCGAAAGGTTCGTTCGGAAGGTTTTTTTTTTTAAAAACTAAATTCATCATCATCATTATCATTAATAATCCGTTAATAAAAAAAAAAAAAATTTAACAGTTAGATTTTAAAAAAATTATTATTTGCTGGCATTAATGGAATCCCATTTTTTTTATTCGGTCATGTAAAAAATTTTTTGACATTTTTATCACTCGATTGACGTTTCCTTTAAACGCTAGCAAATTCGATGGGAAAATTTTTACGTGAAAGGATGAGGAGGAGGAAGAGGAGGGAACCATAAAAATATTTAAAATTTTTTTTTTTTGATTATGCGAGTAGAGGCGAAATAAAAAAGCGAACGGACGCAAATCGACGGAAGCATATTAAATTATTCCCGCGTTTTTGCTAGCGGTTAAATTAATTTTTTTTTTGCGACAATTTTTTGAACCGCCGCAATTTTGTTTGTTACACTCCGAAGATTTATTTTTAATTTGATACGATGTGAACACGTTAAAATTACACTCTCCGGGTTGTCTTTTATTTTAATGTCTCGTACCGGAAATTCCTGAGTAGATTTTGATTAACTTAATTTTTTATCCTCTTCCGGTTTTTTATAGCTTTTTCTAGAAAAAAAAACATCCCTGTGGTCAATATTACTTCTTCTTCACTTTTTAATTGACAGAAACGTAATGAAAATTAAAATTAGTTTTTAAAAAACATTTTCATTTCCTTTTAGTTTAAAAAAAAAAAAAAAAACATTCCTCCATTTTAATTTAAACGAGTGCAAATAATAATGATAATAATAATAATAATAATAAATGATATAACACGTATTATTGCGTCATTTTACCCTAAATTATTTTGTAATTTTTAAAAAAGGGTTTAAAAATTTTTTATCCTACGTTAGTATTAATATTATTATTATTATTATTAATTATTTTCACGTAGTCATTCACTTACCTCACTCACTGACTGACTGACTGACTGAATGACTGCCTAATTTTAAATTATGTAATATGTAAGACTAATAAAAAAATTTAAAAAAAAATTCGACCTTGATGTAACAAAACCTTTTTAGGACATTTCGGGGATTTTTTTAATTTTATTTTATGGTTGATACGAACGGTGAAATCGGCCTCGGTCGGACTTAAAAAGAAAATTCAGGTACGTTTTGGGTCTAGGATAGTATATACCGTCGGTCGGGTCAGGTTAGACACATAAAGAAGGGAATAATGAAAACGTATGCGGAAATGATTTTTTTCCTATCAACGTCGTTCTTCATGTTTCACAATAAAGTATAACAATTTTAGTGTAATCGATGATGACCTTTATATATACCTAACGTAAAAGTTTTTTAAATGTCCACGAGTTTATTTTGTAATAAATGTTTTACTAACTATTGTAATGTCAGATGACTTTTTAAAAAAAACCTGGAATTAATAATAATAATAATAATAATATACACCCATTTCAAAATCAAGTTGACTTTTCAACTTTTTAACCCTTTCACCTCTTTTTTTTTCCTCTTTGTTAATTAATTGTTCACGTACGTATGACAAACGGTTTTCGTTCTCAGGCACCGTTGAAGGGTCTATTGCACAAACCATATGCTCATATACCTACTTGTCTGTACTGTTTCAGATAGATATGCTTGCACTTTTCTGTACCTCCAAAGGTACATTTACTTGTGTATACATTTTCTGATCTGTATTTACCTGTGCTTACCTGGTCTCACCTGAGTTACCTGTGCTTACCTGTTCTCACCTGAGTTACCTGTGCTTACCTGTTCTCACCTGGATTTACCTGTGCTTACCTGGATTTACCTGAGTTACCTGTGCTTACCTGTTCTCACCTGGATTTACCTGTGCTTACCTGGATTTACCTGAGTTACCTGTGCTTACCTGTTCTCACCTGGATTTACCTGTGCTTACCTGTGCTTACCTGTTCTCACCTGGATTTACCTGAGTTACCTGTGCTTACCTGTTCTCACCTGAGTTACCTGTGCTTACCTGTTCTCACCTGTGCTCACCTGAGTTACCTGGATTTACCTGTATTTACCTGTGCTTACCTGTGCTCACCTGGTCTTACCTGGATTTACCTGTGCTCACCTGTGCAGGTGTAACCTATCAATATTAGTTCTTTTCTTTCATTAAAGTCATATTTCCTTATTTTTGCCTCTGATTGTGAATTAACAAAAACGGAATGGCTTAATTTCACTTCCGGTTCGTTGATAGTATTGTGACATGTATAAAACGAAAGATTTTTTCAGTCATTTATAGCGCTATAAAGTTATAACCGCATCGTAGTGACACGTGTACTATTTATTCAAAAAGAAAAGAATTTTTCTACATTTAAAATGTCCGCTATTGCGGTGCGAGACGCGATGATATCATTAAAGATCAAAAAAAAAATTATTATTATTATTTTGTTGTTGTTTGTGTCCACGTGAAAATGTTCAGAAATATGTCCAGAGTTTTTTTTTTTTTCTCAGAGTATGATAAAAAAAAGAATTAAAAACTACCATATTTCCCATCGGAAATTTATTATTATTATTATTATTAATTCTGTGACTGACTATACTAAACGAAGATTAATTTCACTATAAAAAGAAAAATTAAAAGTTAAATCAAAAAGAATGACTTAGAATATTCGACTTAGAATTTTTAAAACAAAATGGAGGACGTAATAAAAAAACTCAAAACAAAGGAAAAATAAAAAAAATAAAAAAAATAAAAAAAGTCGCACGGACATAATTTTGTCTTCTCATTCTTACATTTAAAAAAAAAAAAAAAAAAAAAAACTCATCACTTTTTTTTTTTTTTTAACAACTTTTCATCATCATCATCATTATCATTATCATTATCGTCGTCGTCGTCGTTGTCGTCATTAATATCTTTTGTTTAATCACGTTTTGCACGTGAATTCTGAAGGTTTTCTTTGCGGCGGGGGACAAACAGTAAATAAAGTTTTTTTTTCTCTCATGGCAACGTAACGTTTTTAAGTGCAACAAGACGAAATTTATTTTATATTTATATACGTAACGATAACGATTTTATTATTTTGCGGTTTGTAATAAACGCCACCGCAAATTTTATTTTATTTTATTTTTAATAAAAAGGTTCTAAAGCAATTTAAAGAAAGAAAAAATAATCAACCATTATTATCATTATCATTATTATCATTATCGTCATCAATTCTATTAATAATTTTTTTTTTTTTTATACCTGGAAAATGACTTTGCGGATATTATGAAAGGTTCAATTGTATTATTTTCACTTTTATATCGCGACAAAGTCCTTTTTTTTTTTTTTTACAACATTCATTATTTCAAGGTTTATTATAACCGAACGAATCGGATCGAGAATCGATTATTGAAATCTCGTTTGGAGCGCCTTTATCGAGATTATATCGAATAAACGGAAATGGAAATCTTTCGGTGCCTCTTTGATTTTTATTTTTTATTATTATAATTATTGCAATATTTTTACGTCACTTACGAATCATGTATTGAAGATTGTTTTAAAACGGGAATCGTAATTAGTGACTAATATACTGGCAAACAACAACCAAAACAACAAACAAGGAAAAAAAGCGCGGGAAAAATTATTTTTTTTTTTACAGGAAACGAATGATTACGGGTATTTTTTGCCGTCAGTCAACCTTTTCATTTTTGCTGGCTGATATTAAAGAGTTTATCATTCGCATTATGTTGTTGTTCATTCGACCGATGCGGATTCAAGGAGATCCACAAGTTTCAAGGAATCTCTATAAACGATTATTTAAACAAATGAATAGAAAACAAAACAAAAAAAAAATTATTTTCCAGAACCTTCTTTTCTTTTTTCTTTCTGGAATATTTAAATTATCATATTCATTTTTGTTTAGGTAGTATCATTATCATTATCATCATTATTATTATTATTATTATTATTATTATTTATTATTATTATTATTATTATTATTATTATTATTATTATTGTAAATAAAATTCCCATTTAATTTTTCATTTAACAAGTTGGAATAGTTTAAATTCCAACGAATTCGCTTTTCTTTCCTTTTTTTTTTTGGTCTCTCTTTTTTGTTAAATATCATCATCATCATTATCGTGTCTCTATGTTCTCTCTCTCTCTCTCTTTGAGTTATGTTAAGTTAAAAATGATTTTATTGAAAAATCCCATTTTCCCTCCGGGTTAAAGTCGTAAAAAGAAGATTTATATATTTATTCGTTTGCGCGAATAAATCGATCACATTCAATCATTATATTATTGAATACCTCGGGTTTTGCAAATTGAATATCGTTTCTCAACCTTTCTAATGACACGTTTCCATTAAAATAAACTACGAAGTTATAATAAATAATATTTTAACGTGTAAACAGAAATGATGATTATGATGGACACAGTGTTAACGATCTTAAGAAAAAAAAAAAAAAAATCGTCGTGGGTTTACGCGTGTTTTAACAACGATATTCGTTGTTGTTGTTGTTTGTCGTTGTCGTCATTTTTCATTATCATTATTATCGTATCGAACAACAAACAAATCCATCATTTAATAATTTTTTTTTTATTAATTAAATATTTTTAATATCTGATTTAAAAAAAACGATTGTCGTGTCTAAAGAAATAAACGTTTAAATTGCGTGGGATGATTTTTTTAATTATTTTAACGAAACGTGTACCTGATACCTGATTGTTTTTTTTTTCTCTACTGCTACCTAATAATATATCTTTACGACGACAATAATAATAATAATAATGATTTTTATGATGTAATCGATTACTTAACCTTTTTTTTTTAAATTATTAAACTGAAGTTTTTTAATAAAGTATTACTTACGTTACCGATATTCGTAATTACCTTCTCTCTCTCTCTCTCTCTCACACTCACACGCACAAAATATCATAATAATAATAATAATAATGATGATGATGATAATATATGGGGAAATTTTAAAAGATTTGAAAGTCGTCTCTTAATGTCTTAATCAAAATTCAAAAAATTGTCATCAATAATTAACACACGTTGACGATTGTCAATAAATAAATTTTTTTTTTTTTTATCTAATTCCACGTCGTTTTCCTTCGTTTTCAAGAGACCTTTTTTTTTTGTCAATTGCAAAATCGATTATGTCGAAGACTTGTTTTCTTTTTTTTTTAATGTTTGTAAAAAAGTAATTAAATAATAAAATATATATATGTGGTTGTTTGTAAGGTCGATGAGAAGGATAACGAAGTGAAAAAAGAGAGAGAGAGAGAGAGAGAAAAAGAAAATGGAGGGAAAAAGTCACGACTAATAAAAAAAAAAAATCATTCGGGAAAATTATAATAAAAATAAACCATTTAAGATTATAAGAATTGGATTTCGAGATTAAAATTAATCCGATGAAGATTAAAACGGTTTAAATTTTTATTACCCAACGGATTTAGAGTTTGTAGTAAAAAAAAAAAATACTTTATTTAATAATAATAATAATAATAATAATAATAATTCGGAATCGAACGTTGTTATTTTTTTTTATTACGTAATTATTACAAATTCTAAATTTAAATATTTTCGAATAAAATTAGTTGAGGTAAATATTCTCGGGTTCATTGTTTGTTTGTTTGTTTGTTTGTCCTTTTTTTTTTTTTACTTAATGGCGAGCGATGTTGTCATTTCATTTTATAGTCGTTAACTAAAAGAATAATTAAATTAAAATGTTGACCTCGTGACCCCTTTTTTTTCTTGTTGTTTTACTTCTTAAAAGAAATAATAATAATAATAAAATTGTTAAAACTTGTTGTAGTTGTAGTTGTAGTAAAAAAAAAGAAAAGTTAAATTTTGTAATTTGAAATTGTTACCATTACAATAAACAATGGGTATTTAACAAACAAACAAAAAAACAAACAAAAAGTTTTAAAATTTGTTTTTGTTAATAAGAAAAAAAAAATTTACCAATGAACAGGATATGAAAAGGAAATGAAAAAGATGAGAACAGGAAACGATGAGTGGAAATAATAATAATAATAAAAAGATTTCTTTTTTGTTGTTGTTGCGTTTGTTGAGTTTGTTTCGTTTGTCGAAAAATAATATACGGATTAAAATTTTCCCGTTTGGAAAATCAACTTTTATTACTTGTTTGTATCTCGAAATAGGAAATTGAAAACGTTTAATCGGGTAATTTTTATTTGTGTGTGGGGGTATCGGAAAACTGACTGGAAAATATGGTTGTTGATCTGAACAAAAATGAAAAAGAGTTTGGGAAAATTTTTTTTTTTTTTAAGGCGTTGTCAACCAACCATTTAGGGTCATTCCTATTTGAACCTTGTTACCTTATCACACATCCGCCATATTTAACCTCAATTTACTTCTCTCTCTCTCTCTCTGGTCGATCAAAAAGATTAACGCCCAAAATTTTAATATATATATCGAGGAAGAAAGAAAAAAAGAAAGAAACATTTTTATGTTTTGGGTTGTTTAATTATGTTGTATGTTGTTATAAAAAGAAAAAACATTTCAAAGTTCAAAGCTCTGTTTAAAAAAAAAAACAAAAACTTGTTATTATCCGTTTATTTATAACAACAACAAACGCCTGGAAACGATTCGCGCCGATGAAAACGTTTCATTTTTTTTCTCTACCTGAGATTGTTTCATTCATCTCACCTTCATCATTATCATCATCATCATCATCATTTTTAAACAATAAAAAAAAAAAGGATTGTTATTAAAACTTTCCACTCAAGTAATTTTTTTTCTTTTTTTTGCTTACCATTTAACAGCCGGATTTATTATTACAAACGTAGTTGCTATAATACTTGGGTGTGTGTTTGTCGCGCCTTATTTTTAAGGCCCCCCCACACGGGTATAAAGAGTTTTTTGCGATTCGAACGTTTTTTATTACCCCCCCCCACCAATCTAATAAAAGTAATTTTTAGTGAGAATTTAAAAAAAATTTTTTTTTTTTTTTTTTGACATCCGGTAGGTCAGGGTTCGATTTGGAAAAATTTGTTTTAATTCATTCAGTCAGGGAATGATTGTTTTCTTTTCTTATTAAATTATACGTTGATTAGTGTTTATATAAATGAATATTATTACGTAATAAACGATAGAAATTGCTGGAATGTGCGCTGGAGTGTGTGCTGGAGAAGAAGAGGAGGAAGATGTTTGTTATTTATTTAAATCTCATCGATCGTGTATATATAATTATTTCGCAATTTGTCGTTCATTTAAAAAAAAAAAAATCGATTTGAATGTTTTCGATATATATAATAATAATAATAATAATAATAATATTAAGGCAAACATCTCGCCGACGCTTTTTTCTAAATAATTATTATAAACGTGTAACGGTCTTTATGAGGAGTCCTCAACCTATCATTTGTCCTTGGTATTTTCGCCAACGCCATTTTATCATTACCCATGATTTTTTTTTCTTTTCATCTCTCCTTTATTTAAACGCCCAGATCACTTTCCTCCCTCCCTCCTCTCATTATTATTATTATTATTAGATTGCTCGCGGATCACCGTTTAAATAATGATATTTGCAAACAATCATTTTAAAAAAAAAATTTTTTAATTATAAGATGACTTTCTCATCATTTGTAAAATTAATGATTTGAAAGTTCTTTTTATATTTCCGTTTTGCGATAAATAAATCGGGCGGAAAATTTAAATCATTTGATTTCGAATTTATTAAATGGTAAAATTCAATGGAAATTATTTTAGAAAAAAAAAACCGTTAAATTATTAAATTACGAACGCGTGAAAATTTTATTACGTTTTATTATTATTATTATTTAAATGAATTTATTTATTTGTGAAGATTTTTAAATGAAGTATAAACGTGTAATTTGAAAATGTGTTAATAATAAACGTAAGATGGCTTGAGTGTAAATTAAGTTAAACGTATGCGTTCGAGGTCATTGTATGAGTAATTTTTTTTACCAAACGTTAAATCACGAACTCTTTAAAATTTAAATCGTTTGCGGAATGACGATTTCGAGTTAATGGCAGCAAAAATAAAAATAAATAAAACGTTTTATTAAAAATAATTTTTTTTCCTCGTTTCATTATCAAATCGGAAAATTTTAATAAAAAAAAAAAAATTCCGTATACGGTCCTGATTATAAATCGTGATGTTCCAATGATTGAAATCTTTTCGTTTAATGTCATTTCGCACCCAAATTTGTTTTATTTATTTTTTTTTTTCTAGAAAAAAATTTAATTTCTAAAAATATCTTATTGTGTAATTGAAATACCTAGAATGTAAATAATAATAATAATAATAATAATAATAATGTGGAAAACCTCGACTTCGTGTGCGTGTGTGTGTGAATTCTTAGAATGGATGCATAAGTGACGCATTCGTATTTTTCTTATTTGAATTTTAATAATTAAAAATTCTTGTTAAAATGATTGAATAAATAAATATTAATGGAATGAATGAATGAATGACTGATTGACTGACTGACTTATAGTTTTTAATTTATTATTATTTTTTCTTCTAAAAAGGTGTGAAAATAGTTATGATGATGATATTTTATTAGTGTTTGCTATGAACGATGTAGAAAAAATTCTAGAATTTTCTTATTCGTTTTTTTTTTCTTTTTTCAACCTTCAAACCTGAAATAAACCTTTTTAGTGAAACCTATACACATATAAATTTTAAAATTAGAAATGTAATAATAATAATAATAATTACAATCGAACTTCCGCGTGTAAAAAAAAAAATGAAAATGAAGGTTTTATTAGGTTCGAAAAAAAATGAAAATCAGGCATTGATACGTTTTATTATTATTATTAAAGTTGGTACCTGAACGAACGTAAATTTTTTTGGGGTTAATTTGAATAAGAAAAAAAAATTTTTTTAATGATGTGGCTTAAAATTATTTGTAATTAAAAAAAAAAAAAGGAAAAAATCACGACGAGAATTTTATTATTATTAATATCGCAATATGGTATTTCTATAAATAATAATAATAATAATAATAAACGGATTAATGTACGTAACATTTTATAGTTATAAAAAAATTTTTCAGGTACGTAATAAGTACGAGAGTCCTAATTAGGAATATGAAATAAAAATGGATGGGATGGATGAGGGGGGAAATGGGGGGGGGGAATTAGTTGTTGTTAAAGGCATTGAATAAGGAAAAACTCGTTTTTGATGTAAAAGGTTAAAAGCTTATTTTTTTTTTTTTTTGTTAAGCAATGTTGGCAAGCCTTGCAAAATTAAAATGGAGTCTCGTAAACGATTGATTTTAAAAGTTTTAATGTTTTTGTCTCATTTAGAATTTCCTTTTCGCACTCCTTCTTTATTCCGTTTGTACCTACAACCAATTTAAACCAGCCCACTGTCAACCTTGAATTTTTCTTTCTGGGTCTTTGCCACAAAGAAGTTTTTTTTGTTTTTTGTTTTTTAAATGTGACTAATTCATTCAAATCCTTCAATTTTTTATTTTTCTTTTGTGGTTTTCATCTCGTTGATTGTCATCGAAGCCTTAGGAAAATATTATTAACGTGATCGTTCATGCGTGATTTTTTTTTAATACGAATTTATCAAAAGAAAATGCCGACGACGACGACAAAACGTTTTTCTCATTCTCATTATTAACATTTTCCTATGTGATTCGTGATGACGTCGACGACGACGACGATATGGGTATGAATCCCGTATGTGGGTGGAAACGGAAAATGAGTTTTTTCCTCTCGAATGATGAGGTCACGTGGAAAATTCTTTTTATTTTTTACCATTTAAACTCCAAATAGTCGTTTGTGCTTGCCAACACAAGGTTTCCTCTACGTGACCTGAATTTTCTTTCTTTTTTTTTTCAGGTACGGAACGAAATAACAAACGATTTAATTAAAAAAAAAATTTTAATTTTTTATTTTTTTATTTTAAATTTCGCATGCGAAAAAAAAAAATTTACATTAAAAATTCTTAACATGTACGAGTAGGAGCAATGGAAACGAAAGAAAAAGATGGATAGATAAATACTGAGAGAGAGAAAGAGAGAGAGAGAATAACTACTATTAATACCTATCTACCACCACCTTTCACCTTCGACTCAATGTTATTTACCTATTATTACTATTATTTTTTTTTATCTACTCGTTTCGATCTTTTAATTTCGTAAAACGTTTGTCTCAACAAACGTTGACACAAAAAACAACCAACCGAACGTTTTTCCAAAGCGTTCGTTCAAAGTATTTAACCGAACGAACGAAAAAAAGTTATGAAAACATGATGACATAACATTAAATGCAAATTTTTTAAGAGTGAAAGTTTTTTTTATCCATCGATCGATCGATCGATCGACCTTCGATTGATCGATTTTATTTCGTGTATTAATCACGATAACGATTTTTTCCGTACGATTTGTATGAGGGATGATGGTGGCACATCACACAAAACGTTTTAATATGACGTCAAACGAATATTTATCATAATAAATTTTTATGCGTTCGATACTCAGGTATTTCAGGTAAATTAAAAATGGCGTCTTGTATAAAACGTAAAAAGAATTCAATATTTTTTTTTTTTTTGCGAATTCGGTTTCTTTCACTTTCTCTTTTTTTTTTTACGTTACGTAATGGCAAACGTGTAATTTTTTATTATCTTAACTTTTAAAAAAATGTTTTTTTCATGCTCATCTTTTGATTTTTTTATTTCAGATGAAAATAAGATTGATAATATTATTATCATGCGCATTTATATGCGGAATTCCAGTTGCTGGACAATCAAATTATGCCAGCCACGGTAATAATGTAGAATATCAGGGAGAAGGACTTCCGGAGAAAACGGTTTTAGATGGTAAAGTTATTAAACTCGACGATCTTTCTCCATTGATTTTTCTCAATCGTACGAAAGCAACGTTAAATTGCGTTGCAGGTTCAATGCAGGTACGTCAGGTTTTTATTATACATGTATTATAGTAAATTACGTGGAAGTTGAATAAAAACGCGTAGGCGCGACCGATCGACCGATTTCTGATACCACTATCAAATACCGCACCCAATGACTCATTACCCTGATAAAAAAAAAAAATTTTTTTTATTAACCGTCATCATCATCATCATCGTTTTTAGGGATTTTTTTTTAATTCTAATTCACAAAGTTCACCTGTCGACATAAAATAATAATAATAAAGAGAAAATATTTTCTTTTTATGCACCGATGAAATAAATGCAATGATTAAACCGGAAACGAACAATTGTTATACCGGAAACGTAAACATTAAACCGTGATCTAACAATGTGAAAAACGTTGTGGTAACCGAACAAACAAAACAATTTCGATTGTTTTGTTTGTTGCAATGATCTTACACGCACACACACGAAGCAGAAGACAAATGATTATTATTGTTGCGTAATAATAATGATAATAAGTTTTCAATTCGCCCCGCAAAAAATTATGATTTGATTTACGAATGATCTTTGAAACTAAATAAAATAATTTTTAGTAGTGTAATTAGTTAAATTCGTTATTGCCACGACTAAACTTTTTTTTGTGTTGTTTTTTTTTTTTTTTTTTGTAGATCGAACTTAAATTTAACGAACCTTTTTTCGGTATCGTTTATGCGGATTTCGATAGGAATAGCGCTTGTCAAATTGCCGGAAGTGGAAATTTAACGTATCATTTGGAATTACCATTGAAAGGATGTGGTACAAGACAGGTATAAAAAAAAAAAAAAAAATTTTACTCTCATTTATTTTTATTTTTGAGAAAAATGTAATAATAATAATTATTTTTTTTTTTTCTTATTATATTTTTAGAAACCACAAAGAGTTTTTACAAATAATATAGTCGTCCGGTTTCATCCAGGTTTGGAAATGGATGGTGATGAAATCATAACAATTGTATGCCGATATCCGCCTCCGATCGCTCCACTTCCGGCCGCTTTACCGGCTCCAATGTAAATATTATTATTATTAATTTTTAAGCATTTTGTTGTTGCCATTTTTTTTTTTTTTTGACGCTTTAAAAAAAAATTATTATTTGTGTGTAATTACAGTTTGGAACCGGTTGCGCCAGTCCCACTTAAGCCTCCATTAGCCGGTTATCAAATATTAATGATAATATGTGCAATTTTGTTCTTGTCATTATTGCTTTTGGGTCTTGGATGTTCTTATTACTGTTTGAAGAACAGAAGAGTTAAAGTCGTACATAAACCCTTCAGCACGATCGGGTCTGGATCGGAAATAACAAAACTTTCCGGATCAAGCCTTGGAAATATATCAATGTTTGAAGGTTTGAAAATTCCAAGGGCCCATGCTCCACCGTTGGCAGTCACCGCAAGCAGTTCGGAAGCACTTATTCCGTCCGAACATTCCGATACTTTACCCAGCGATTATCCATCCGAATCTCCAAGTTCGGCACATTCCGAAGTTGAAGATGTCGACACGAGAAGTTTGGCCGAATCCGTTATTCATGACGTTGTCGTACCCGTACCCGAGCCTAAATTCGATGTTCAAGTTAAAGTTAAACGTTCTCCTCCGCCACCTCCGATCACTCCGACTGGAAGTATTTCTGATGTAGAAAGTGCTATGACGACTCAAGCTAGAAATTTGACTACCATACTCGAGAGAACGGAAATACCGAAACACAAAACGACATTCTCTTTCATACCCGAAATACATCCACCGCCAAAACAACCCACTCCGACATATTCAACCGTTGTGAAGAAAGATCAAAAGATAGAAACGACGAGAGATTTCACTAGTTCACCATTGCGATCAGTTCCTGTCAAATCTTTCGATTCTGATCGAACAGAAGTTAAGAGAAGTGATTTGACTGAAATAAGAAAGAAAGTTTCTCCGCCTCCTCCGAGCATTCTTCCATACAAAACGGATACGACAGAATTACATCAAACTTCTGAATTGATCGAACCGGTTGTCATTCCCAGAAGACCCGAAATCACCTCTCACATTGTTGATGACGTTTTCTTAAGAACCATAACCGAAAAGAAAACGATCGAAGATATCGAAAGACACAAACGTCTCGTTACTGAACGTCATCCTAAACCGCAAGCAAACAAATGGGACGTGACCATTCGTAATTATCCGGCTCCGGGTCAAGACGTGCCCAGAGATCATCCTGATTGGGATACTCTTTCGGAAACATCTGTCAGCACGGTTCATCCTTCCCCTCCTCCCGAGAGACGTCCAATTCATAAAGTCGAAAGAACATACTTGAGCAAACTGGATATTTCTTCACCACCTCCACCAAAAGCACCAGTTCAAAACTGGCACGTTCTCACTAAAGTTTTAGAACCCATACAACCAGAGGAAGAAGATACTCCAAACGATGTATTGACGACAACCGATCGTGAAAAATGGCGTAAAATAATCACAACGGAATCCACTCTTCGAACTCTTTTGTCGGAAGCAACAGTCAAAGAGGACTACGAACGAATTAGCCGTGATGAACGTTACGAAACACTTTTCGAACCGAAAAAATGGGATGTCATAATTCGTATATTAGCACCTCCGGATAAAGTGCCATACGATAAAAATGGTCAACCTCCGAATAAATACAAGAAGAAACAAGATTGGGATAACCGTAGCAGAAGAAGTTCGTTGCCGACGCTCTACGAATACGATTCCGACGGAGGATCTAGTTACACGACCCTAGTACCCGATACCCCCGGTCAATCGACCATATATCCAGATTTCCGCAACAGAAGACCCAGCTTCAGATCCGATCGTACGGACGTCAGAAGCATGACAGAAGTCATGGTCGATTACACGAGACAAGACAGAGTTGACACGTTGAGCGACGTATCCAGCCGACCGAGCAGCTATTACAGAAGGTCCTACTTCGACGACGACGAAACCGATTACGGTTACACAAGAAGTTCCATGATTCGTTCGGTTAGTCAACCGTCACTCGCAAGATCCGCATCGGAATTCACGGAGCAATGGACCACTACGAGAAAATGGGATCAAGACACCGAACCGTCAAGTCCCGAACATTCTCCGAAAAGCGTTCGCAGCGGAAGAACATCCATTGCCGGAAGCACGGTCAGCACTCAAAGACGGCGACAAGATATAATAAATAAAACTTTAGGAACGGCTCCATCGGGTCTATCACGCAGTAGCGAATCCATATTAGATCCGAACGAAGCCATAACGCCGTTCATGAGAAGAGATGCTGAAATATTTTCAACGTCTTATTCGGCTCTTTCGAAAAGCGAAGGACGTTTAGACGACATTCCAGGATCGTTCCCGGATCCACCACAGGAAGTTTTATATTCTCGATCAACGAGAACGGAAACGTTCAAACAGATGACGCAAGGATGGCGTTAAAAAAAATCGATTCGACCATAAAATTTCGATTATACGATCGATAATCGAAATGTACTTCCGGTCGTACATCACTTTCTTTCCCCCCCCCCCTTTCCCTCTCCCTCTATCGGAATTTTTTTTTGAAATGTTGGCACTATTTCCGGTTTATTTAATTAGCGTGCCAACTTAATAATATTAATTCATATTGACCACTTTAGTCTTTTTTTTTTTTTTAAATTCCCTTTAATAATATTAATAATAATAATATTATTAATAATAATGATAATAATAATAATAATAATAATAAATACGGTGCCATTTGTTTTTTAAAATAGAAATGTTAACAGACTTTTTGTATAAATTAACAAAAAATTTATTTTTTATAAAAAAAAAAAATAATAATAATAATCAATATGAATTTTTTTTTTTTTTAAATAAATTTTTATAATTAAAATTATAAATTACGAGGGTAATAATTAAAATGAATGAATGAATGAATGAATGACTGAAACGAATCAATCAATCGGTGAATTTTTAAAAAAAATAAATAAATATATCTTGATTTGACTTAAGTAGTATTTTGTATTATTAAAATTGATCGCTCGTATGACTTTGTCTCTCTCTCTCTGTCTCGTAGTAACCGGAAATGGTTGATGGAAATCTAATAAAAGAGAAAGATAGAGAGAGAAATTTCTAGTCTTTCTAATTCTATGGATTATGGATATCGTTATTAAATGGACAAAAATGATAATAATAATAATAATTGGTGATTAAGGAACACTTTAAAGTCCTTCTTCCCCACTAAAAAAAGGGGGAAAAAAGTGCGATCAAGTTCAAATCAAGTTTTTTATTAATTTTAATTACGACGATGATGATGATAATAACGCTGTGATAAATTTTTTTTTTTTAAATTATAACCGGAAATGCTTTTTTTTTCTTATTAATTATATAACGCGTTTAAATAATTAACAAACGTTGCCAATTTTCGATTAATAAATTTTTTTTTTTTTTATAGATTTTAAGTGAATTCTAAAACAAATTTGTTTGTTTGTTTGTTTGTTAATAATGATATTTAAATCTCTCGTGTGTTGGGTATTAAAAAAAAATTGGGAATTAAATTAAAATGTGATTAATAATAATAATAATAACGACGTACGTACCTGATTTTTCATTTTGTTACTCATTAAACAGTCACGAACGCAACGCGATTTTTTTTTTTTTTGCTTTTGTTTTTAATAATAATAATAATAATTGTAATAATAATAATGATAAATATTGAGTAAAACTGGAAAATTAGGTACCGAATATTTTTATTAAAAAAAAATAATAAATTTATTATTTTATTTTATTAATAATTTATTTTTAATGTTAACAAATTAATAATAATGATAATAATTATATTAATAATAATAAAATAAATAAATAATGATGATGATGATGAAGTTTTGGGGTTAGGTTCATTGAACCGAATAATTAAAAAATTTTTTAATTTTCCTTTTTAAAAAAAAAAAAAAAAAACAAAAAAAAAAAAAGAAAATTTTTTTTCGGAAGGTGTCGGGCAAATCTTTTATTGTGTTTGTGATGGTGATGGGATTTTTTTTTTTGTTTATTTCTTTTTTTTTTTTTTTCTGTCGTGACTGTAAATATTCTTTTTGGTTATTATTATTATCGAACATTGAAAAGTTTTGAATTAAAATTTTGTCTTCCATTGGTTTTTTTTTTTTTTTCAAAAAAACTATTGTATTAATAAAATAAAAATTTCTTATTAATATTTTTTTTTTCCGAAATGCTTTTTAAATTTTTTTTTCTTCCACCTTTTTCTTTCTTTTTTTTGTTTATAAATTTAATCATAAAAATTATTTATTTTCTTATTTAAAATAAAAAACGTTTAAAACTTTAATAAATACAATATATATAATAAATATTTTTATAATTACATCGACCTAATAAATATATGTATATAAAAATGAAGGCGGGAAAATTTACGCGTTTAAAAGCAGAAGAAAATTTGTCGTGTCATTAGACTTCCATTACACGGTTTAGTTTTGTTTACCTTACATACATGTATGAGATAAAGTACCATTGGTAAACTCTTAAGTGAGGAAATGAATTTAGAATTATTAGGTAATTAAAAATTTAAACATGAAAATAATTGAATAATAAACGTTTTATTTTTTTAAATGAAATCAAATAACTTATCTCGTGTAATAATATAAAATAAGTTACTTTTTTTAATTATATAAAAATTACTTTTTACTACTGTACAATTTGTTGATATATACAGTACAAATTTTTTTTTTGTTTTAATTAGAATCTTTTGGACAAAACTATCCGGAGGAATTCGATGGAGCATTAGACTGTATTTCTTTAGCTGTAACTTGTTCGTTTAATAAAAGAGGAACACTATTAGCTGTTGGATGTAACGATGGAAGAATTGTTATTTGGGATTTTTTAACTCGAGGAATTGCTAAAATAATTAGTTCCCATGTTCATCCTGTTTGTTCTTTAAGGTAATTTTAAATAATCAACCCCTCACTTTTACACTTTATTTACATGGTATTTATTTATGGTAATATTTACATGTATGTGTGGTAATAGTTGGTCGAGAGATGGATACAAACTATTATCGGCATCAACCGATAATAATGTATGTATATGGGAGATTCTCAGTGGAGAATGTACACAAAAATATAGATTTCCTTCACCAATTTTAAAAGTTCAATTTCATCCTAGAAATGACAAAATGTTTTTAGTTTGCCCAATGAGACATGCTGCTGTTTTGGTTGATGTCGATGGCGAACATCAAATTGTACCTTTAGACGAAGATGTAAGTAAAATTTTTTAATTGATAATTTATTTGTTTTTGTGTATTCGTATAAATCAAGTATTTTTTATAGAATGATCTGAATATAGTGGCATCATTTGATAGAAGAGGAGAATATATATATACTGGAAATTCCAAAGGAAAGGTTTGCATTTATCAAACTACCGATTTAACACTAAAATCGTCTTTTAAAGTCATGCTTGGAACTGCGAGTACGACAAGTATAAAAAGTATAGAATTTGCTAGGAGAGGAGAGTAGGTTTACAGATTTAAAATGTTTATAATATAATCAATTCATTTCAATTGAATAAAATAATTTTTTTTTTTTTTAAAGATGTTTTTTAGTAAATACAGCTGATAGAGTTATAAGAGTGTATAATGGATCTGAAGTAATTGGGTCTGGTAGAGATGGAGAACCTGAACCTGTTCAAAAACTCCAAGATTTAGTTAACAAGTATTTATAACTAAGAAAATTTCTATATGAAATAAATATTTGTTATTAATTATTTTTTGTTTGCAATTTTTTCAAGGACAACATGGAAAAAGTGTTGCTTTTCCGGTGATGGAGAATATATTTGTGCTGGTTC
Organism: Pediculus humanus corporis; assembly: GCF_000006295.1. Lineage (NCBI taxonomy): Eukaryota > Metazoa > Arthropoda > Insecta > Psocodea > Pediculidae > Pediculus > Pediculus humanus. The sequence goes on from NW_002987117.1 coordinate 27,779, forward strand.
AGCTCGACAACATGCTTTGTACATTTGGGAAAAAGCTACTGGAGTTTTAATGAAAATTCTTCATGGTACCAAAGGAGAAGTTTTGCTTGATGTTGTGGTAAGCGAAAAAAGTTTATAATTCAAATAAATATATTTCCATCACTTTATTCGAATTGTTTTACTGCTATTGAATATGTATATAATTTCAGTGGCATCCTGTGAGGCCTATCATAACATCAATATCATCTGGTGTAGTTTCAGTTTGGGCTCAGAATCAGGTAGAAAATTGGTCTGCTTTTGCTCCTGATTTTAAAGAATTGGATGAAAATGTCGAATATGAAGAAAAAGAATCTGAATTTGATATTGATGATGAAGATAAATCAATCGAAGCTGGTCCTCAGCATGAGGATGAAGATTTAGAGGTTGGTTGATTTATTAAAATCAATTCGATTAATTATTGATTTTAACAATACATTATTAACTTTAATATCTTTAATAATTATGCGGTTACAGGTGGATGTTTGCACAAGGGAAAAAGTAGCTGCTTTTTGTAGTTCCGATGAGGATGAAGAAGATTTGTCATCTCTTCAATTTTTACCCATTGCTCCTGAAGTTGAGGATCCCGAAGATGGATGGCAAGCTACTGGAGTTCCAGATCATACTATAGAAAAAGAAAAAGAAAGCAAAGAAAACACTTCGCCGCCTGTCAAAAAAAAAAAGTATAAATCATATGATGTAAAATTGGAGGGGCCTCCTTGTGAAGGTTTGTTTTTAGTTTTATTAAATTCATAATTTGATTTTTTTTTTCTTTTTTAAACTATCATCTAAATTTTAGAAACTCATCCTTTGCTTATACAATGGAGATCGAAAGAAAAAACTTCTGCTGGAAAGAAACCACTAAAACCTAGATCGGAGAAAAGACCCAATAAGTGAATAACATTCAATGTTTTAATAACTTTTTGGATTATTACTACTTATAGACTTAAAAACTCAAATGGGGTTTTGTAATACAAGACTTGAGGAAAACTAAAAAAAAAAACATTTAAATTTAAAAAAAGTGTACATAATTTTAACCTTTTATACATATTTTGTATTTTAATAATATATTTATCATTGGCTTCGCGCCAATATTTATAATTTATAATAAAAAGCGTTTGCCACTGTTAAATTTAACGTGGTAGTAGATTGATCTCTTATTACCCTAAACAATTTTTCTAGTTAGCAGTTTTACTTTGATTGTGTAAAAATGTGATTTATACAAAATGGTCACACAAGCTAAAACTGGATTTTTAAAAATAAAAGGCTCTGGAAAAAGTGGAACCAAGCCTCAAAAAAATAAAAATGGAAATAAACCAAAGAAAAACTTGAAACCAAAAAAGCCGGAAAGAAAAGAAATGTATGATGGCTCTTTTAGTTTGTTTAAGAAAAAAATCCACCTGTTAATTGTATAAATGGATGCATTAAGGGTAAATTTGTTTTAAGGGCTGGACGAAATGAATCCACCGATAATAAAAGTTTTTATTTGAGCGTTGAGACTGCCTTCAAAGCATTTTTATCAGCCAGGTTTTGTGCTGCTGTTTGGAGTCACATTAGCGACTGCGATGAAACTTATAATTATTGGGAACCTGTAAGTATTACTTTATACTATTTTATTTCTATCTCAAATGCAAAATAATTATCAATCACTATTATTAATTTTATTTGATTTTCTTTTTCAGAGTCACTTTTTACTGTTTGGAAAAGGTTTTCAAACGTGGGAATACAGTCCAACATACGCCCTTAGATCCTATACATACATTTTACTTCATGTTGTACCAGCATGGATTTATTCGAATTTACTTCAACCAAATCGAATGTTAATATTTTACATAATTAGATGTGTATTAGGTCTTTTTTGTGCTTTTTGTGAAACATATTTTTATAAGTAAGGGAAAAAAAAGGGATAATTAGTTGATAAAAGTTTTATTTAAAATTTCTATAAATAAATGAATTTCATTTAAATAATTTTCTATTTAGGGCAGTCATGAAAGAATTTGGTATGCAAGTTGGAAAAATGGTACTTATTTTTATGCTTTTCAGTCCGGGAATGTTTATTTCCAGCACTGCATTTTTACCTTCTAGCTTTTCCATGTAAGTTTTTTATCGAATTGAATCTAGATTTATAACATTTATTAAATTGGTATTTACTGTTACATTTCTATACAGGTATATGTGTTTATTGTCAACTGGGGCTTGGATCATGAGAAAGTATGAGTTGGCGGTTTTTACAGTTGCGCTTTCAACGTTTATCAGTTGGCCATTTGCAGCTTTAACAGGTGCACCGATTGCAATTGATATGTTATTTATAAGAAAATTACATAGGAAATTTTTTCAATGGTCAGTGATTTCCTCTATTATTATATTGGTAAGTGTCATCATTTATATTTACTTTAATAATAATAATAAAGAATTTAGTTAGAAATCGTTTAGTCGTGTAGTAGTAATTTTTTCTAATGAAAATTGTATTTTCAGGTACCATTGATTAAAATGGATTCAGAATTGTATGGAAAATTTGTAATAGCTCCTCTCAACATTGTCATGTACAATCTTTTCACTGATCATGGTCCAAACTTATATGGAACTGAACCAATTTGCTTTTATTTTCTCAACGGTTTATTAAATTTTAACATAGTTTTCATCGCAGCCATTTTGGCTCCTTCATTCATTGTAAGTATTTTTAAAGAAAAAAATTTCATTTTTATTTTTAAATCGATACATTGTTTAACTCTTTATTTGATTTCATTCCAGCTTTTAAGAAATTTTGTCGCATCAAGGATAAAAAGAAAAGGAGAATATTTTTCTCATTGGATTTATCTTACGCCATTTTATATTTGGTTCATCGTATTCACATTTCAACCCCATAAAGTGTTTATTTATTTTTTTTTAAATATTTTATTAGTGTTTATTTATTTATATTATAAGGTGTTTATTTATTTTTCAAACAATTTTACATTTGATTTCAAATTTTTTTTAGGAAGAGCGATTTTTATTTCCGGTATACCCTTTGATATGCCTTTGCGGAGCCGTTTGCATTCATTCCATGCAAATAATGTATTCGATCATCGTGTCACAAATATTTGGTAAAAATTCAAAACGTTTACCTGGTTCGCAAATCCTTGGAATTTTCTCCTGTATCGTTATGATATGCTTGAGCTTATCTAGAATTTTCGCTCTGTACACAGGTGAGATGCGATTTAAACAGGTAAAAGTGATAAAGTTTGCACAATTAAAACTTGTGGTTACTTTTTCAGCGTATCACGCACCCATGGACCTGTACATAGAATTGAATAAAATAAATGCAGAGAGAGGAAACGAATTTGATAAGACTCCAGTGAACGTTTGCGTTGGAAAAGAATGGCACAGATTTCCAAATAGTTTTTTTTTACCCAATAACAAGTACGATACAAATCCACAAGAAAACAAAAATGTTCGTTTGGACGCTACATTCATAACCTTTTTCTTTTCTCGTTACAGCTGGAGCCTTAAATTTATAAAATCTGAATTTAAAGGTCAACTTCCGGCGGAATACAGTTCGAGTCCGAACGCGACAACTTTGATACATTCACATTTTAACGATATGAACAAGGAAGAACCTTCCAGATATGTGAGAGAATCGTTTTTTTTTTTTTTTTCGTTTAAATGTTTTCAATGGGGGAACAAAAACAGCCTTTTTTTTTTCTGCTTTAGTTCGACATAAATCAATGTCATTTTTTAATCGATTGCGATTATGGTAGGGAAGAAACACCGCTTGAACCGAATTATAGCCAACAAACGGACAAATGGACTCCATTAGTGTCGATACCATTTTTAAATTCGGAAAAATCAAGCGTGTTTTTCAGAGCTTTTTACATTCCATTCATGTCGGATAAGTATTGTACTTACGCCAAATACACTTTATTAAAATCGACAAAATTTAAATTTAAAGAATAATAATTTATCATCATAACTGAGGTAATACAAAATTTACAATTGGGTAATTGTAAAATGATAATAATAATACAAATTCATTTCGTAATAAAAATATATTCTCGTCATTGTATTAGATAATGTCATTTATTTTTTAGCTTATTACTCAATATAAGAAGAAAAAAGAGAAAAAAAAGGGGGGGGCTCGTGTAATTAAAAAACATAATTATTAAAAGTTTAACAACCTTTGAATTACAAAACTTTTTTTTTTTTTTTGTCCTTTTTAATTTCATATTAAGTTCACTTAATGAGATAAAAACAAACAAGACAAACAAACCAAAAAAAAAATAATCATTGGATTTTGTAATAGGATAAAAAGACAAAAAACTGTAAGCTTTAAATTAATTTTTTTTTTTATTTAAAAGTAAGTTGTCTTAGTTTTTCACGAATCACATTCACATTTAAACAATAATTTTAACATAAACTTAATTTAAAAATAAATTTTAGAGTCTTTAAATTGTTTTTTTTAATATTTAATTAAAAACAATATGTATGATATTTGAATAACCTTGTTTAAATATCAACTCAAAGGGTAAATAAATTTTTTAAATGACATTCAAATAAAATAAATAAAAAACAATATTGCAAGTCACATTTTTTTAGGTTTTATTTTCAGGTTCGTTCTATTATATTTTATACGTAGGAGAGAGGAAATTATATATATCCTTGTTATCATGCAAAAATTATGAAATAAAATGACTTACGTAAGTGTATTATTATTTTTTTTTTATTTTTTTTTTTCATTAGGAAAAGTAAATTTTGTTTCACGAGTTCATTATATGTCGAGTCGAAGTTAATCGATATTTATCGATACATATCGAAGAGATATCGGAGAGTTTCGATTTAGATAAATTCAACATGGCTGACGTTAGTTGTGTGGGTAACGTTTATAATGAACCAAATAGTATTAAATTACCCGAATACATGGAAATGTTTTGTAATTTACACAACGGGAAAAGATTCGCCATCGATATAGGTAATATAAATTAATTTTTTTTTAATTGTGAGATGATAATTATTAAACAATATGTCCATTTTTAAAATTATTTGTTTTCATAACTAACATGTATTTATTCCCGCATTTAATGATCATTCGATGTAAATCATTTTTTTTTTTTTTTTTTCTCTCTCTCTCACTTCCTTTGTATTTTAATTAATTTAAAATGTACGATCGAGAGAAAAAAAAAAAAAATTGAAACGAAAAAAAAAAAATTATCAATAATTAATATTAAATTTAAAATGATTTTTTTTTTTTTTTTTTTTTTTTAATTTTTCTCCATAGGTTGTTCTCTTACTAAAATCGCATATTATTCAACAACCAAACATAAGCAATCGTGTTTTAATCATAGGAAAAAAAATATAAATAAATTAAATGTGACCAATGGTGTGAACACAGGAAGCCTTACTAATGACTATTCGAAAATAAATAATAATTGGGAAAATAATTGTGAAACAAGCAATACTATAAGAAATATAATTACAGATGATAGTGATAATGTTATTGATAGTTGCATTAACGATTCGACTAGTCAAATGTGTAACCAAAAATATTGTGAAATTGAACAAATGTCTCGTTTACACTTTTTAAAATTTCAAACAAAATATTTAGAAAATTGTTTAGATTTTATAGAGAATCACATTGTCGGAAACAAAGAGCTTGTCAAAGGGAATACTATTAAAGTGACAGGAGGAGGAGTTTGTAAATATGCCAGTTGTATAAAGGAAAAATTAGGAGTTTTGTAAGTTTATTTATTTATTTATTTTTATTATTATTATTATCTCTGAATTATGTAATATTTTTATACTTTTATACTTTTTGTAACTACTTGGTACAAATCATTATGAATTTTTTTTTTTTTTTTTTTTTTTTTTTAATAAGCTTAATTGAAAATTTTAAAAAAATTTATTTTTATTTGTCGAAAACAAAAAAGCGAAATTTGCATCTCGTCTTTATTTATATTTTAAACGATTTTATCGATGACATCTCTTTTTTGATCTTAACAAAAGAAATCATGAATCATTAATTATTATTATTTTATTTTCTTACAGAATAGATAAAGAAGATGAAATGTACTGTTTAATAAAAGGAACAAATTTTTTATTGAAAAATGTATCGAAAGAAGCATTTAGTTTCGAACAAAATGGAAAACCCGAATATATTTTTCAAAACATCGATTCCAATCTTTATCCTTATCTTCTTGTTAATATCGGATCAGGTGTGTCAATCATAAAAGTAACTGGAGAAGAATGTTATGAAAGAATCGGGGGTTTGTCAACAGGTGATTGATTTTAACTTTTTTACAAAAAAAAAAAAAATTTATGGTAAATTCTTTTTCCGTTTACATAGCAGAATGTTTGTTTTTGTGTTTTTAGGCGGAGCAACTTTTTGGGGTTTAGGTAGTTTATTAACATCTGCAAAAGAATATGATGACCTTTTGGAATTGGCAGCGAAAGGGGATTATGAAAAAGTATGCCATTACTTCTTCATCGATATTATTTTCAAAAAATTAAATGTTTAAAATATCGATTATTTATGTTTGTATTTTTAGGTAGATATATTGGTTAGGGATATATTTGGTGGTGATTACACATCTGCTGGATTATCCGGTGATTTGATTGCTGCCAGTTTTGGAAAAATAAATGTTAATAATGGTAGGAATCAATTTATTTTTTTAATTATTTATAATTTATTTTTTATTTTAAGATATTTTTAATGATTTCATAATTTTCAGGTGAATCTAGTCAAAAAAAATTTTCCGAAGCCGACATAGCAAGAAGTTTATTGTTTACCGTCCTAAATAGCATAGGACAAGTTGCGTCCTTGTATGCATTAATGCATAACGTAGACAAGGTATTTTACAAAATCCAGTTTTTTTAAATTGTTGATTTCCCTCCCCTCCCCCCTCCACCGGCAAAGGAGAATTTTTAAAAGGATGAAAAAATAACAAAAAAAAAAAAAAAAAAAAAAAATGAAAGAAAATTAATATTAATATTTTTCAGGTTTATTTCGGCGGTTATTTTTTATGTAATAATGCATTAAACATGGACGTCCTTTCACGTTCCGTCAATTATTGGAGCGACAATAAAATAAAACCTTTATTCTTGCGTCACGAAGGTTATTTGGGAACAGTTGGTGCCTTTCTTAAGGGTACCGAACAATGGGGAAAAGAAACCAGTTCAGGTGTTTCGCGTAAGTTATTCATTTTTTTTTTTTTTTTGTTTTTAAGGTTTTAAAATGACCGGATTTGTTTGTTTGTTTGTTTTTTTTTTCTTTTGTTTATTTAACTACTCGAAGGCGAGAGAAAAATGTCTGCTGGTTGTGGTAATTTCGGAAACGGAAATGGAAACATCAATGAGTCCGACGGTGATTTTTCCGTTTGTCCATTTTTATTGAATCCGCACACGTATTGTCCAGACGTTGTTAACTTGGTTCAAGATGAAGAGGCGAGGTAATGAATTGTGATATGCGAACGATTTAAGGTAGGAGTACGGTTTTTCGTTTTGTATTTTTTTTTAGGGAGTACTGGTTAAAATGTTTCGAGGGGACCGTTGAAAAAATAACAATAAAAGCCATCGAAAGTCAAAAAAATAATTCGACAGCAATAAAGAGGGCGAATAGTTTTAAAGAAAAATTATTGAATAGACTGAAAGAGTTAAAAACGAATCCCACGTAAATATTTTATTATTATTATTATTTTTTTTACTTCGAACGGCGAATTGAAATTTAAAAAGTAAAAAAAATTTTTTTTTTTTTTTTTTATTCCAGACTTTATGGATCGTTAACGGTTCGAAGCATTTTAGAAACGATACAACAATTTTTACACGACTACGAATTTCCCGATCCGTACCTGACTCAAAAAGAAATGGAAAATAAAGAAGCATTGACACTTTTTGCTAATCACATCGAACAATTGGATCGTTTAGACGAAACGACGAGAAATAAAAAATTAATATGGTACCTCATCGCCGGTAACATGTTCGATTGGGGAGCCAAAGAAATTTCTGCCTTGTTGGAAAAGGATAATTTCGGATTCGAGGATGCTCTTAGTAAAATTCCAAGTAATTCACATGTGTTAATTGAACGTCTGCTATTAACAGTTATAATAATAATAATAATAATGATTGAATTAATATGTTTCAGAACGTCCCTGGTTAATCGATTCACTCGACGAATGGAGCAAAAGACTCGAAGGTGTACCACATAAATGTGCCGTTATATTTGTAGATAATTCTGGTTTAGATATAATACTTGGGATATTTCCATTCGTGAGGGAACTTCTTCGACGTGGAACGGAAGTAATTATAAAAAAAAAAAAAAATATTGTTTTTTAAAACATTTATTTCAGGTTTCTACATAATAGTACAGCAAAGAAGACACTGACATGGATCCATCGCCCGTCGCGACCCCGCTCGCATCTCTCCATCGCTAGGAGGTCGAGCGGGGGAGTGCCCGGAAGAAGAGAAGCGACGTCTCTGTACGCCACCTTGTTCAGAGACGCCCTTTGGGGTTGGATCGCCCTCTCGCGAAGCGGCCGGGATGCCGCCACCAATTCGGGCCACATCGGTACTCCGTACAGGGCCACGGAGTGAACGTCGGACGACCGTCGCGTATAATCGCCCTTTCCGTCGTTCCGTCCGGTTTCTCGTACGCGACCTTCCTCTTCGAGAGGAAGAAACCGATGATCGCCGTCTCGGTC
>NW_002987117.1:36760-140727 GCF_000006295.1 Pediculus humanus corporis
CGCCCCTCCCGCGAGCCGGCCGGCCGGCCTCCGAACAGGGCGCCCCGTACGAAGACGCCTCCCCCCGCGAACAAGGCGCCCCGCACGAAGACCTCCCCCGCAAACAGGGCGCCCCGCACGATGACCTCCCCCGCAAACAGGGCGCCCCGCACGATGACCTCCCCCCGCAAACAGGGCGCCCCGCACGAAGACCTCCCCCCGCAAACAGGGCGCCCCGCACGAAGACCTCCCCCCGCAAACAGGGCGCCCCGCACGAAGACCTCCCCCGCGAACAAGGCGCCCCGTACGAAGACCTCCCCCCGCAAACAGGGCGCCCCGCATGATGACGCCTCCCCCCGCAAACAGGGCGCCCCGCATGATGACGCCTCCCCCCGCAAACAGGGCGCCCCGCATGATGACGCCTCCCCCCGCAAACAGGGCGCCCCGCATGATGACGCCTCCCCCCGCAAACAGGGCGCCCCGCACGAAGACCTCCCCCCGCAAACAGGGCGCCCTGCATGATGACGCCTCCCCCGCGAACAGGGCGCCCAGCGGACTTTATTTGCGTTCTTACCGGCCCGGTACCTCTTTCCTCCGCACCTAAAGCAGTTTCCCCCCTAACGGCTGGCGCCCCGCACGAAGACCCCGTGAGCCGGTCGGCCTCCGAACAGGGCGCCCAGCGGACTTTATTTGCGTTCTTACTCGCCCGGTACCTCTTTCCTCCGCACCTAAAGCAGTTTCCCCCCTAACGGATTCCCCAATCCTACCGGTTTCGGTTTTCCCCCTAACGGCTGGCGCCTCGCACGAAGACCCCCTGCGAGCCGGCCGGCCGGCCTCCTAACAGGGCGCCCCGCGGACTTTATTTGTGTATTCCCTCGCCCGGTGCCCCTCTCCTCCGCACCTAAAGCAGCGATCCCTCGCCGATTCCCCCCTATGCCTGACTTTGGGACAACGCGAGCCTAAATGTCCGGGATTTAGGCACCTAACTTAGATGATCCTGCGTTTCGGCAGCAGGACCACCGCCTCATTCACCCCCCGACGACAACCACGCCCGCCTCTAGGAGCGCGGACGTGGCGGCCGTGATCCGTATGCCGACGATTAGAATCGTGCGCCTCCGCCGATCGGGAGACGCACCGAGACGTCCGAAACCGACCACCCCCCCCTTACCCTATTAATTAATCCCCCTAAAAACTATTTCTATATGATACTTCTTAACACGTAATGTTTTTTTTTCAACAGGTAATTCTTTGTTCGAATTCGAGTCCCGCGTTAAACGACGTCATACATAGCGAATTATTAGTTTTGTTAAATTCAGTAAAAAAAATATGTCCGATAATAAGAGAAGCAGAAGAAAAAGGATTTTTGATTGCGATGGAAAGTGGACAGACGGGACCATGTTTGGATTTGAGGTTTTGGATATCGATTACGTTTCAATTTTTTTTTTTTTTTTTTTCTTTTAAATGATTTTTTCCGTTTGTTGGTTTTAGCCGTTTGAAAAAAAATTTATGCGAGGAAATGATAAGAAGAAAAGCGGATTTGATTGTCATAGAAGGAATGGGAAGGTCGGTTCATACAAATTTAAATACAAATTTCAAATGCGAAAGTCTGAAAGTGGCTGTGATTAAAAATCAATGGTTGGCTAAAAGATTAGGTGGAAATATGTTTTCCGTATTATGTCAATATAAAAATAATTTAATTTCTTAATTATGAAAATGTTGTTGTTGACTCAAATATATATATATATATAAATTTTATTAAATGTACGTTTTTTAAAATCTCTTTTTTTTTATTTATTTCCTAATTACCCCCTTGTTTTAATATTTTCCTATCAAACCTGAAATTATTAATTGATTTTTATATCGATGATAATAATAACGACCCCAAAATTATTACGTTTTGCGATAAGAAAAATTTTCCTATCACCTAACTAGAATTGGAAAAATACTATCCGAGAAAAATTTCGATTAAAAGGGGAATTTTTTCTATCAAGAGCTCCCCACTTAAGCCTAAGTTGTACATACGAAAAACAAAATTACGAAACCCATCAATAGCACCTCACCTTAGCCTAAGTTATACATACGGAAAACAAATTTCGAAAAAAGGAGTACTGAGAAGGGCAAAACGAATCGTTCAAAAAAATGACAGTCGGCAACTTATGATAGCAAAGCCCTATCCAAAAGAAAACTTTAGAGCAAATGGGAATAAAAAAGGTTGCAAGGATAATGTTTGAAAAGAGTGAGTGTTTCAGGTATTGATAAGAAAAGGACGCACAATTGATTACAGGGTGGCAAAGTAAAGTCTGAAGCAGAAGCGCTCATTATCAGCTGAACAAGGTATTGGGGACCTATAACTATGAGAATATAAATGATCGATGGCTTCCGACTGAGATTGGTACAAATTATATTGTCGGGTTTTGATAATTAATTTCCGGTTGATCGATATTGGCAAAAAATGAATACTTAGAAGACGCAAGAAAATATGTGAATATCTCCACTGGAAAATTTGTCGTGAATAAGGAATGGATGGATTAGGGAAGGAATGGCACAGCCACATTTCAAACCTGGAGACGACATTGGGTCCATGCACGGTTCTTTACGATCGACAAACCCACACTGATCCCAAACCCCAAAGAGGCAGACAAAAGGCTGAAGTACAGGTATTTGGTACTCCCCAGGATGTGGGGAGTAAAAAAAGACAAAAACTATTCCGATCATTGGGGGGCCTTGCCACATTCTATAAGAGTAATAATAATAATAAATCCATTGAAAACTTTTCGAATTAAGTTTAAATATATATATACTAAGTATAAAAATATTTATATAAATATTTGTCTTAGCCAATGAAAATTAAAAACGATTAAAGGGGCGGAGTTTAAAATTATTAAAAAATTTTTGATTGGCTAAATATAAATATATACTTTTCATCGTCAGAAATTAAAGGGGGGAAAGAAAATTTTTAATTATTATTAACAAGATGAGTTGAAATTGCATAACTAATAAATTTTAGGCTCAATCTAGAATTTCGTTGAACGAAAAAAAAAAAAAAATTTTTTTTATGTTTTAATTAATACTGATAATAATAATTATTGTTATTAAAGAGGAATAAGAAACGTAAAAAGAAGTATGGAACCTGAACTTCAGCCTCAACCCCCCCCCAACCAAGAACCATTAAAAGTGGGAAGAAAGAAGGAAAAAGAAAGTTGGAATCCCACCCGAGGAAGATCCCGGTACTTTCCCCCCTTTTTACCCTTCGTAAAATAATCCCGAGCTATTCTGCTTAATCTATCATCTCTCTTCCTTTAACATCGCACCTCCGCATTTTCCCAATTTATCAAATCGACTACCTAGTTCCCCCCCCTAGAACCCAATGCCTCGAAAGAATGCTAGATCACTATCCCCCTATTTTGGTACAGGTCTGTTCTTTGTTTTGGACAAATTGAAATTGAACTCCCATTCCGAAGATTAAACTCTCAACCTGGCTACCTCGGGCTCCCCCAAAGCATCCAAGTTAAAGATTTAATCTCAGCAAGGGAAATTCAATTTCAAAACCCTCGTCCTTAAAACATCCTCTGTACCTAGCCTCCAAGTAGTTGGATTACAGGAGCGCACCACCACTCCCGGCTTAATATATCTCGAATACATAAATTAACAACAATCGAAACAAATAGAAAAAAATTTTTATTTTTCATGAATAACAATAATAATTATTAAAGAGGAATAAAGAACGTAAAAAGAAGTATGGAACCTGAACTTCAGCCTCAACCCCCCCTCCCTAAACCAGAACCACCAAGAGTGGAAAGAAAGAAGGAAAAAGAAAGTGGGAATCCCACCCGAGGAAGATCCCGGCACTTCCCCCCCTTTTTACCTTTCGAAAGATAATCCCGAGCTATTCTGCTTAATCTATCACCTCTTTTCCTTTCACATCGCAGCTCCGCATTTTCCCTAATTGAATCGACTACCTAGTTTCCCCCCACCTAGAACCCAATGCCTCGAAAGAATGTTAGATTGTTTATCCCCTTATTGTGGTACAGGTCTGTTCTTGTTTAGGACAATTTGAAATTGAACTCTCAACCTGGCTACCTCGGGCTTCCCAAGGCATCCAAGTTAAAGATTTATCCCCAACAGGGGAAATTCAATTCCAAAACCCTCGTCCTTAAAACATCCTCTGTACCTAGCCTCCAAGTAGTTGGATTACAGGAGCGCACCACCACTCCCGGCTTAATAGATCTCGAATACATAAATTAAGAACAATCGAAACGAATCAAAAAACGTAAATAGAAGTCGGGAACTTGCATTTCAGCCTCGACCCTCCCCCCTAAGCCAGAACCATTAAAAGTAGAAAGATAGAAGGAAAAAGTTAGTGGGAATCCCACCCGAGGAAGATCCCGATACTTCCCCCCTTTTTACCCTTCTAGAGATAATCCCGACCTGTGTCTGCCTCTTTAGCAAAGTCTGCGAATTTCCAGAGAGAAAGAGAAAGATGTCTGGGATAGCAAATCCCATTAATCTATCATCTCTCTTCCTTTCACATCGCACCTCCCCATTTTCCCAATTTGAATCGACTACCTAGTTTTCCCCCCCCCCCCCATAGAACCCAATGTCTCGAAAGGATGTTAGATGATTTATCCCTTTATTTTGGTACAGGTCTGTTCTTGTTTAGGACAAATTGAAATTGAACTCTCAACCTGGCTACCTCGGGCTCCCCCAAGGCATCCAAGTTAAAGATTTATCCCCAACAGGGGAAATTCAATTCCAAAACCCTCGTCCTTAAAACATCCTCTGTACCTAGCCTCCAAGTAGTTGGATTACAGGAGCGCACCACCACTCCCGGCTTAATACATCTCGAATACATAAATTAACAACAATCGAAACAAATAGAAAAAAGTTTTTATTTTTTTTTAATAATAATTATTATTATTATTAAAGAGGAATAAAAAACGTTAATAGAAGCAGGGAACCTGCATTTCAGCCTCAACCCCTTCCCCCCCTAAACCTGAACTTTCAAAAGTGAAAAGAAAGAAGGAAAAAATTATTGGGAATCCCACCCGAGGAAGATCCCGGCACTTCCCCCCCCTTTTTACCTTTCGAAAGATAATCCCGAGCTATTCTGCTTAATCTATCACCTCTCTTCCTTTCACATCGCAGCTCCGCATTTTCCCTATTTGAATCGACTACCTAGTTTCCCCCCCCCCATAGAACCCAATGTCTCGAAAGGATGTTAGATGATTTATCCCTTTATTTTGGTACAGGTCTGTTCTTGTTTAGGACAAATTGAAATTGAACTCTCAACCTGGCTACCTCGGGCTTCCCAAGGCATCCAAGTTAAAGATTTATCCCCAACAGGGGAAATTCAATTTCAAAACCCTCGTCCTTAAAACATCCTCTGTACCTAGCCTCCAAGTAGTTGGATTACAGGAGCGCACCACCACTCCCGGCTTAATACATAAATTAATTAACAATAACAATCAAAACAAATAAAAATTTTTTATTTTTCATTAATATTTATTTGACATAATGTAAAAGGCTCCATTTAAAAACTTACTACAAAATTTTAACTTAAAATAATAATGATAATAATCGGAAAAAAAAAAAAAAAATTTTCATTTTATTTTACATGAATCAATCGGAATTCCTATCTTACCCTCCCCTCCCCCCTCCTCTCCTTTCCCCATGTTCCTTACCTTTCTCGTCGATGCATAATAATAATAATAATAATAATAATAATGATAAAACACTTTGTACATAAATGCAAAAAAAAAGAAATAAAAATAAAAGCTACTACCTTACGTGTTTGTTTTTCCTTACCTACTCTTTGTCTCCCCATTTTTATAATTCATAAAATCTTATCCAACATGTTGTTTATTACGACAGTGACAAAAATATTAAAAAAAAAAAAAAAAATATTACAAAGTTTTTATAAAACCGACAGGAAAAAGTCATTTCACACGCTATAATAATAATAATAATAATAATAATAATAACGAATCAAAAAGAAAATTTTCTTTTCATTTTCATTTTCTTACTTTTTTTTTTTTTGTATATAAAATTTTTTTTTTTTTTTGTTTTAAATCGTAATTTTCAAAATACATATATACTTATTAAAACCATAAAATATGTACATAAATATTTATGTATACATAAATCGATAATAATAATAATAGTAATAATTCATTTAATTTTTTAAAAATTATAAATGACTAGGGAAAAAAAATTTTTTCTTTTTTTCTTTTCTTTTTCTTTCTTTTTTTTTTCTCACGAATATTTTTTCCAATCGATAATTATTTATTTATTATCGATTTATCGATATATCGAAAATTTTTTAATTTATAAAATATACGTATTCGTGTATTGTTTAAAAAAAAAACAACAACAAAAACAACAACAACAACAATCTACTACGTTTACATAAAAAAAAAAAAAAAAAATTTTTTTCTTTTTTTATTATAAAAGTTTTTTTTTTTTTTTTTTTTTTACTTTTTTGCTCCCCAATATTTCTAAATATAGCAGCCTCTCTTATAGCCTTTTATAGCGTAAAAAATACAGCCGATAAGAAAAAAAAAAAAAGAAAAGTTTTTATCAAACACATTCGAAACTTTTAAGGCAACAACCATTTATTAACCTTTAGGATGCGTCGGAACATCCCTTAGGAAAAAAAATCCTTTCTTTACAAAATTCTACACCATAGACGGATTATTATTATTATTATTGTTAATATTATAGCACTATATATTTATAATATTATATATAATATAAATATATAATTTTTTTTTTTTTAAATTTAAATATAAAATTT
Organism: Pediculus humanus corporis; assembly: GCF_000006295.1. Lineage (NCBI taxonomy): Eukaryota > Metazoa > Arthropoda > Insecta > Psocodea > Pediculidae > Pediculus > Pediculus humanus. The sequence continues at coordinate 43,533 of NW_002987117.1, forward strand.
ACTTTGAATCAATATAAATTAGGCACTCGCAATCCCGTATATAAATTTTTTTTTTTTTTTTTTTCATTTAAAAACAAACAAACAAACAAACAATCGTTTAAAAAGGACTCATTCGTTCGTTACCCCTAATACTATTTTTTTAAAAATAATAATAATAATAATAATTTTGCGTTTGTTGTCGTGTTGTTAGAAAAAAAAAAAAAAAAAAAATTGGATGTCGTGAAATTATTACCCGCCGACGGTAAACTTTGAACAAACAAACTGAAAAAAAAATTAGTTAATATTATCATCATTATTCTTATTATAGCAACAAACAAACAAACGCGTGACGTAAAAATTTAATTTAAAAATAATTTTTTTGTTCGTTTCCCCGCCCCTATCTATAATTTATTACAACAAACAACAGCAAATATTTCGGCGATTAATATAATTATTACAAAAAACGACAAATTAAAAAAATTTTTTTTTGGGGGGATGGGGGTGGGGGAGGCGGGGAGATTTTCCGGGCAAAAAAAAAAATTTATAGAATGCGGAAAAATACCCTAAATAATTTCAGTACTTTAAAAAAAATTAAGAGAGAGAGAGAGAGAGAATGATTTTTAAATGTGAAAATTTTTTCGTTTGTTTTATTACAACAACCGTAAAATATATTTATTTAATTTATGTTGCTGTTGTTATTGTTGTTGTTGTTGTATCTGCTGCTGTTGTTTATATACAATAATAATAATAATAATAATAATTCGTTGTTTTGATTTAAATATGTAATATTTTTTTCTTTCTTTCTCTCTCTCTCTCTCGTTTAATTATTTATGTTTTATTTATTTTCATTCCTATTAAATATATACCTACTATATTTTATATACACGCCAGCGTTTTTTTTTGCTATAAAAAATAAGCTATAATTTTATAGTATGAAAAAACGACATCTTTTACTTGTAGCAAAAAAAAAATCAAACAAAAAAAAATTTTCTTTTCCGGGACAGTGAAAAAAAAAAAAAAAAAAAAAAATGTTTCGAGCGATCGATTAAAGGATAAATTTTTTTTCTCCGAGTGAATGAATGAATGAATGAATGAACGAATGATTGAATGATTGATTGAATGATCGATAGTTAATCAAAGCGTGTGAAAAATTAGAAAAATTAAAAAAAATAAAAATAAAATAAAAATAAAAAAAACAAAAAAAATTTTTTTTTTTCTTTTAAAAAATAAAAATAATAATAATAATATCGTGACTTAAAAAAAAAAAATTAATTAATCGATTTACGGCAACAGAAAAAGTTACCCAGAATCAGAAGACAACAACAGGAAGATGAGAAAAAAAAATAATAATAATAATAAAACTTACAAATCCTACCTTACAAACTAATCAAAATACACAACTTTTCCACAAAAATTTTCTTTTTTTTTTTTTTTTTTTTTTATCTTACATATACTATATATATATATATATATATATATAATAGAAACATTTTTACAAAAATATAATTTTTCTATTTAAAAAAAAAAAAAAAAATCCGTTTATAATAATAATAATAATAATAATAATGATAAAACAAACAAACACTTTCTTTCTTTCTTTTAAAATATAGATTAAGGCCTGTTTTTCTTTTTTTTTTTTTCTTGTTATACCTAATCACGGGGTTGAAATCATTTTTTTTTTTAACCGACGAATTATATACTGGGGGAGAAACGAGGGGGGAGGGAAAGAGAAAGGGGAGGAGGAGAGTAAGGAAATTTCCTCGAATTTGTTAAAATGTCAAAGGTTAACCATAGAATTATTATTGAATTAATATATATATATATATAAGGTGTCATTAACGACACGATAGGAATTGTAAAGTTTTTTTTTTTTTTGGGGAGGGGGCGGAACCTGACGGAGGGGGAGGGGAGGGGAAGAAGAGAGGGGAAGAAAGGGAGGGGGAGCTGACGGAATATACGTGATTTTCCCAAAACGTGTAAATGAGTGTGTGTATGTGTGCGTGCGCGTTTCTAATTTTTTACTATCACTCTTTGCATTATTTTAAAAAAAAAATTAATTGTTATTATTATTTTTTTTTCATCTTTTTTTTATGTTTTTTATGTTTTTTTATGTTTTTTTGTTTATGTTTTTTATGTTTTATTATAAACTATTTTCACATTACATTTAAAAAAAAAAAAACATTATCAAATATTTATTTATATATACGAGTGTGTGTGTGTGTGTGTGTAACCCAGCGACTTCAACCGACACTTTCGAAACAAGCCCCCCTTCCATCCCCTTTCCTTTACTCCCCTCCCCCCACATTTTTTTCGATTTTTATAAAGACTATATATATAAAAACATTTTTTTAAAAAAATTAAAATTAATAATAATAATAATTGCTTACAATAAATATATATATATATATATAAGCAAACTATAAACACAAAAAAAAATATATAAATTATTCATTAATACAACCGTTTATACAACCATTTTAATAATAATAATAATAATAATAAGAACACATTTATTTATTTTAATCATAATCAATCGATATTTCGATATATCGATTGATTTATTGAATCCAAAAACCTCAAAATCATTTTCTTACTTTTTACTCTTAAACTTTTTTTTTTTTTTTTTTAAATTTTTTTTTGTGTTTTTTTTTTTTTAAATTCTCCATAATAATAATAATAATTATATAAATAATAATAATAATAATAATAATAATAATAATAATAAAACCGGAAACGTTTTTTTTTTTTTAATAATATTTGGTTAACTTCCGTCATTTTTTATATTGGGCAACTGATTCTTTGGGCAGTGTTTTTTTTTTTTTATATATATATAAAATATATTATTATTAATATTAATCCTACTGTACAACAACAACAATTTGTTTGTTTAAAAAATAAAATTATACAAACGGCAGTTAATAAAAATGTATATAATTAATAATAATAATAAAATAAATCTATTTATTTGTAATTTAATAAGACGAAAAAAAAAATTAATAATAATAAGAATAAATTAACGTAAATATCAACAGGATTAATTTGAAATTGGGGGGGGGGGAGAGAAGTCAATCGACGGATCGATCGATATGTGGTATCGATATACAATTAATATCGATCGATTATCGATCATCTTCTCTGTTGATATTTAAGCCAATTTAATAAAAAAAAAACTTTACAGCAAAGAAAAGAAAATGTTTTTTTTTTTTTGTTGTTTTTTCATGTTTCGATTATGGTAGCATCTTCTATCTGAGAGAGGTACAAAACGACGTACGTGGTGGTGGTAGAAAAACCGTTGGTCACGCTCCGGAACAATCTATTTCAACGATGTCCTTTGGAACGTCAACATATTGATAAACAAGACGTTGTCCATCCACTTTGGCTAAGATCCCTCGTTGATAGTAATACCTGTAAGGGGAAAAGAAAAAGAAAAAATTTTGTTGGTTGTCCGATCGATCCGACGTTTTTCTTTAGCACCATCACGAACGACGAGGGCGTCAGAGGTAGTGTTATAAATACTAAAGGAGTGGGGGAGGGGAGGGGTGGAAACGAAGAAGAAAATTTACCTCAAAGCTCTTCCCATTGTTTCGTAATTCATATCAGGTTTGTTTTTATGAAGGCCCCACAACCTTGAAACTGCTTTCGAATCGACTAATTTAAAAACTCCTTTTTCCCGATTGGTCCACTTTATGTATCTCGGACAATAATCTCTGTCTTGAAGAAGTTTCAACAGGAATTCCCACAGGTACGTCGTAGATCCTGTAATAATAACACCGTCATTACATTATATCACGGTGATGATGATGATGATGATGATGATAATAAAATTGTTTTTTTTTTTTTTTTTTTTACCCTCTCTGCTTTTTCTCTTTGCTCCCGGTTCGCCATTTTTAATTTTTTTAACTTTTTTCGTTTTGACTCTTTGCTGATATCCTAATTCGGTGAGATACCATTCGTCGTTAACGCTAGATGTCGCAGGTTGAATGACGCTTGTGGGTACTGCTTGCCTCAAGTGGCCACCACCGCCACCGCCACCACCACCTGGAGGACTCGGCGCAGATGGTTGGGCAAATTGATGCGAATGAGATTGGTAGTATTGAGGAATATGTTGTAAATAATTTGGGTACGTGTCGGGTACTGCAAAAATAAATAAAATCGTAAATAATACAAAATGGCCGACCGCGTTATCATTAAGTAATTATGTGCTTTTCTCCTTTTTTCCTTTCTTTTGGGTTAATTTTCGTTTAAAAAAAAAAAAAATTTACAATTAAATTTTTCTTCTCGCAATCTTTTTCTTTCACAAAACGCGTTTATAGCAACAACAACAACAACAACAAACAACAAAAAAATAAAATAAAAAAAGAATTAATAAACAATAACAATGTGATAAAGCACATTTTTCTTATTGTTTGTTGTTGTTGTTGTTTTCGTGTTTAAATGTCGTCACAAGTTTTTAAAAAGTTGGAAATTTTGTTGTTGTTGTTGTTGTTTTAATTACAGATATAACTAAATTGTAATTAAGTATTTTTATCGTTTAACGAATAATAATTTTAAAAATTTTAATACGCTTTTGTTTAAAGAAAAAGAATCAAAAGGAGAGAGGGAAAGAGGAATACGAATTCCATCATTTAGTTTCAAGACACCACCATAACACGCACGCACACGCACATCCCCTCGTTTGGAAAGATGGAAAAAGTATCTTTCGATGAAAATAAACTTAGAAAGAAAACTGTTGGAGAATGATAATGATAAGCCTGATGTAAGACCTGACAGTTGTTTCAAAATCTACCATATGAAAAAAAAAAAAAAAATTATTTTTTACTTCTTTCTCTCCCTTTTTCTTCCTCTCTTTCTCTCTCTCTCTTTTTTCCATTTCTCCTTATTCTTACATTAAACGGACCGGCAAAAAAAAAAAATTTTATATAACAATAATAATAAAATCAACGGGGTCCCTAACGAAAAAAAAAATAAATAAATAAATAATTCAGTTAACGAAAGAAACGACGAATGATAAAAAAACAAAAACAAAAAAAGAATAAAAAAATACTAAAAATCAATAAGATAAAAAGAGAAAAAAAATAATTGAATCATTTTTGGAGAGAAAGATAAACAAGTCGCCCTTGAACGCGGTCACTAGCACTCCCGATCCTCTGCGTCCCGCTCTTTTTCTCTCTCTTTCGCTCTATCAATCTTTCTCTTTCTTTCTTTTTAACTATTTTTTTTTCTGTCTCTCTCACACACACATTATTCCTCTCTTTCCTTTCTCTCCGTTCCGTATCCCCGGGTTCCTCGAAATTCTCCCTCCCCTCCGTCTCTCTCTCTCTCTCTCTCTCTCTTCCTTCCTCCGCCTCCTCCCCCACTGCGCAACACGTTTCTTTTCTCTCCTTCCCTTCCATTCCCTTCCCCCTCCTCTTCCCTTATAATACAATCGAATCTCTTTCGGTCTGCAGTGCTGTCACAATAAATAACGACTTGAGCTTTCATCGGTCGTCACGAATCGGTCTCGTATGAGTTTTTTTATTTATTCATATATAAAAAAATCCACTTTTGCCATATGGTAAACATGGTCGTAACACGTTTTCTTTTAATTCCCGTCGTAATTTTTTTCTTTTTTTTTCCTCCATGAAAATTTTTCCCCTCTGTTTCATATAACCCTTTTTTTTTTCTTCTCTCTCTCTCTCTCTTTCTCTCTCTCTCTCTCTTTCTCTCTCTAGAAACAATTCTCTTAGGCGTTTTACCGCGGAGTTAAGACGACTTAACTCTTACGTTTGCTAAGCAAGAAAAAAAAAACTTTTCCGCCTTTTTTTTTTTTTTTTTTTTTTTTTTTCATATCAACCCGCCGCCCGTATAACATTCCAAAACCGATTTTTTTTTCTCTCTCTCTCTCTTTTCTTTCCTTTTCTTTTCTTTTTTATAATTTTCCCTTTTTATATATATATTTTTTCATTTCGTTTACTATTATTATTATTATTAATTTTTGTTTTTAAGTAAAAAAAAAAAAAAATTCGCAACAGTAAAAAAAACGAAATTTGATTGTTTGTTTGTTTGTTGTTGCTGTTGCGTTTCAATTTTCAAAATGTAACAAAACAAACGTTTTCATTTTTTTTTTTTTGATGCAGCAGACGATTTTTTAAAAACGTCATCCATCTCTTCGCATTAATAATTAAAAACGGATTTATTTTTTTGTTAAAATTTTTCCTCTTTCATTACACCCGACTTTTTCCCAAACCCATTCCTATCTCCTTTCCCCCCCTTGAAATACTAAAACTTTTCAAAAGAACAAATCCCGCCCCCTCCTTCCTCATAATTTCCCCCCTTTTCTAAAGTTTCTAATTCGTTTAATAAACGATCGTATACAGACGACAGACGAAACAAACAAACAAAAATTTTCTCTCTCTTTTTTTTTAAATTTAATATGTATTCTCAACATCATCGTCTTTATTATTATTATTATTATTACTGCTCAAACCTGTTTTTTTTTTTTAACAAAGGTATGCCAATTATGCAATAGTTGAATCGACAGAAAATATTTTTTACCTCTAAGCTTTTAATAAATTTGCGACAAAAAAGAGGAGGATTTTTTTTTTTTTCACAGCTTTGGAAATTTTTTTGCTACGGTCAAAACAAACGTTTCTCTCTCTCTCTCTCTCTCTCACACACACACACAAACAATTAAATTGTTTAAATTGGTAGCAAATAATAATAATAACAACAACTAATCTTGTGTTCATAGGTCAAAATAGTGCTCAATCCTACAAAATGATTGCATGACGGCTAATAATAATAATAATAATGGGGCTTCAGATTATCTAGTGATGTAATGTCAATGTCAGTGCACAAAAAAAAAAAAAAAAGGCGTTAGACGAAAATAATAATAATAATAAAAAAACCAAGAGAGAAAAGAGGAGGGAGACAGGGAGGGGGAACGAACGAATCTGTTTGTTAGTCCAGTCGAACGATACATTATGTTGTTACACATTACACATGCTTTTACGATCATCATCATCATCATCAACAAGAGATTTCTTTTTTTTCCCTTGTCCAGAAATTCCAGAAAAACGATAAGGTTTAAAATAATAATAATAATAGTGAAATTCAAAATGGCAATGAAATAATTTTCTTTTTTTTTCCAAGCCGACAAAATTGCTGAAAGGGAAAGGGAAAGAAATATTATAGATGTGCGGGTGTGCGCGCGTTTACATACACACACACATATACGTAATTATAAGGTTTAATCAAAGAAATGGAAAAACGAGAGAAGGCGAAAGAGAGAAAATAAAAAAAAATTGTCTAAGGTGGGGGGAAAGGCCAAGTTAGTTTGGTCGTGAAATGAAATGTTATTGAAGTTTTTTTTTTTTTTTTTTTAAAGTCGACGGGAGGAACGTCAAGCACAGGCGCGAGACCTTGAGCGAGTTGCGTCACAAACGAGTGCAATGACCAGGAAATGCCACTTGGCAGCGCGACCTTCGCATTGCATTACCCTATCTCACTCGCTCTCATTGGCGTCTCATTACTTAGCTTATATCTTTTAATTTTCTTTCTATTTCTCTCTCTCTCTCTCTCTCACACACACACACACACAAACACACACATACAACACTTCGGCTCTAATGTTCATTCGCATTTTCCTCGCCTTTCCATCTTTTCTCTCTTTCTCTCCCATACAACCTTCCCCCCCTTTTTTTTCCTTTTTCTTTCTGTTATTTCATCATCACAGTTTCCTTTTTTTTTTTTTTTCTTTTTCCTTCTCGTTTTTTTTTTTATGTTTTCCTTTACGATTCCCCCGTCGTCCCCACCATTTCCACCACCGCCACCGTCATCGCCACCCACCCATTTGAAAGAGAGAGAGAGAGAGAGAGAGAGAGAGAAAATAACAATAATAAAAACAAATATCCTAGTGTTCAAGGGCGTTCATTGGGTGGTTGGGTAAAACGTTCGTTTCTCTCTCTCTTTCCACCACCGCTTTCCGTTGAACCACTCGTGCGTTCGTTCGTCCGTTCGACCCTTTCATTACCCCCGTCAAGGGCAAACTCAAAATAAAATAAAATAATAATAATAATAATAATAATAAACCTTTCGGAATCATTTTTAAAAACATTTTCGATGAATGAACTCTATCATTTTTTTTTCCTTTTTTTTAATCGAACGTATTCCAAGTATTATATAAATAATTATATTTTTTTTTGCAACTCGGATAGCATTTAAAACAAACGTGAACAAACAACGCAAAAAAAAAAAAAACAAACGACAAACGACTCGTGGTGGAATAAAAAAAAAAATATATGAAAACGTGAGAGGAAGTCAATTTTCGACTGTGGTATTATTATTATTATTTATTATTTAAAAAAATTCGTGTCTTATTGTTGCAAACCTTTGTTCGCGCCCCCCTTCTCCACGTCCCCCCACTTCCATATTTATGCAACATACGTATCACACATCATTTAGCATACTAATAGAGAGCAAATATTTAAAAACAAATAAACAAACAATATGGTGGACGCTTTCGATCTCACGACGACGACGACAACGACACAAACGAAACAATTTAAATTTTATCTAATTAAATAACAATCAATCAGTCAATCAATCAATCAAATAAAAATATCTACTAATTAGTTGACGAAAATAATAATGATAAAACTACGCATTTAACGATTTATATAATTTAATTAAATTCAGGTAAGTGAAATACTAATGTCATAGAGTAAATAACAAAATTAGAAAAAATTGAAGACAATTTGGGGGGGAGGGAATATATAAATATATTGACCGATTGTTGCCTTATGACGTCATCGCATTTACCACCGTTTAAAGTATTTAATTATTATTATTATCGTTTTCCGACGTTTATCGTCTGCTCATTATTATTATTATTATTTCAAACCGTTTATAAGCACTTTGGCGTTAATAAAAGATGAGTTTGCGCTAATTTATATCGGAAAATTTTTCTTTTTTTTTTTTTTTTGTTTCCTTTTCGTTTAATTTTTTCTGGGGGGAGGGGAGAGGGAGGGAAAAAGAGAGGAGAAGGGGGGTTTAATTTTTATTTCAAATTATTTTCTCATTATGATCAATAATGATGATTCGTTGAGTTTGCAAATGATAACGACTCCAAAGATGATAATTAGAAATTTTTTTTAAATTACTTTCGCCCGATTTCAAATTATTCATAATTTTTTTTTTGGGGGGGAAGGGAATTTTTTTCCTTTTCTCAAAGGTTTTTCAAAGGTAAGTAAAATTCTAAACAGCGATAACTTTTACATACCGACCGACTCGTCTTTTAAAACTTGTAATAAAAATTCAAAATGGCGTACCGCGTATTTCAAACAACAACAAAAAATCCAATAAATTTGCAAACGTTTTAAAATATTTATACGACCCCTTTTCCCTTTCTCTCCCCCTTTCAAAATCAATCCTTTTTTTCTTTTGTTCTTTTCAATCAATGTCTAGAGACGCCAAAAACGACATTAAAAAAAGAAAAAAAAAGAAAAGAAAAAGAAGATTTAAAAAAAAAACCGAAACCTAATTTCTCAGACGTGAAATCCTTCAAAATAGTCACCGGAAGTAGGTTTTGAAAACGGAATAAATGAGAATAACTCGTGATTTCATGCTCAGTTGGCCATGCCTATTATTATTATTATTATTATTATTATTATTATCATCATCATCATCATTATTTTTTTTTTTCGTTAAAAAAAAAAAAAGAGTAAAGAGGACGCGTTAACGACCGGTTTTTATAAATCGTAACTTTTTTTTTTTTTCTTTCGTTTTTTCCTTATAATATCGTAATTACGGCATAGAGTAATAATCTGTTCGATCGCGAAGGCTTTGCTTTATACCGCTGCCTCCTTTATTTTTCCTTCGAGTGGGGGGAAGTCACCTCCTCAAACCATGTTAAAAAATTTTATTTATACACATTTAACCCGTGTTTTTTTTTTTTTTATGTCTCTCCCATAAATATCGTTTCTCTCTCTCTCTCTCTCATAAATATCGTTTCTTTCTCGTCTCTCTCTCTCTTCCTTTTCCGTTTTTTTTTTATTATTCGCGTTCTTGACCTTGCCAAAATGGAGTCGTCATACAATTTTTTTTTTTTTTTTCTCATAAACATCCGGCCTCCTGGAAATAATAATTTATTATTTTTTCACGCCGATTAAATTAAATAATTTATTATTATTATTATTATTATTAATATTCAACGATGACGACGACGATGATAATAATAATAATAAATTTAAAAACGTTTTTTTTCCGATAATTAATTAAAATTTATTATTACATAACTTATAATTAAACTTTTTCTTCTGTTTTTTTTTTCGAGGTCGAAAATTTGTTCTTATTTTATTTTTAATAGATTTTGGCAATGTTTATAAAATAACGAATAATAGAAAGTAGGCTAAAATTTTTCGCGCCATTTCACGTTTATTCTCCGCCATTTTGAAATATTTTCGCAACGTTTGAAAAAAACGATATATATATTATTAAATCAAATCTATTTTTGATTTAAAATTTTTTTTTTTCTAACCGGAAGAGATAAAATCGATTTTTTATTTATTTATTTTGTTTCCTGTTGTTGTTGTTGTATTAAAATTTTTTTATTAATTATAACTTTTGACTCATCCTTTTTTTGATTTTCGTTTCAAAAAAAAGTAATAAAAAACAAACGAAAACAAACAATTTTGTTTTTTGAAAATAACCACGACGTAGAAGACGAAGGAAACAAACAAACAAACAAACAAACAAACTCGTACGTTTGAAAAAACATTTCAAAGAATGGAATTTGCAATCGGTTATAACCATCGGTTAATTTTTATGTGAAATCATTTCCGGTATCAAAAAAAAAAAAAAAAATGAAAATTCTTTACATTAAAAAACCATTCGAGTACTACAACGTTATTTTTTTTTTTTTTTTGTTATTCGTCCGACGAAAATGACATTTAAAAAAAAAAAAAATTATAAATTTATATGTTGTATATACACATACATTTAAAAAAGAAGTGGGAGGAGGAGGAGGAGTGGAGGGAGGAGAGGAATAAAGAAAAGGAAATGGTAGGAAGGCATGAAACGAATAAAATCCAGGTACATTAACACGAGAATTTTTTTTTTTTTTATTTACCTATTTATTATATAGTCTTGAGCCACGAAAGACGTGCGTGATTCAATGCACTTCCGCTCAATGGACACGGTCGAAAACAACAATGGTTGTAAAATCATTTTCTTCTTCTTCTTCTCCTCCCCTTCTTCCTCTTTCTTGCCATACCATCGTACTCCCCCCTCCCCGCATTCCCTACTTCCGCCCTACTACTCTTAACTACCAACTCTCATCCTCTTCTCACTTCTTTTACAACGGCAACCGAATGATTTCGGGAAAATTTAACAACACTCCGCGATGATTGACCTTGAAAAAAAGTTCTGCCAACGTAACAACAACGAAAATTCAAGAAGATTTGAAAAATTTTTTAAAGGATTCCCAACAAACTACTCCCCACGATCGAGAGAGAAAGAGAGTGTCACCAGATTAATTTTTTTTTTTTTTTTTTGCTCACGTTGGCACAACTGTAAACTATTACCTAACATTTCCTCCTCATTTTCTTTCGTTTACTATCATTTCTTCACCTGGAAGACGAACGACACACTTTTTTTTTTTTTTTCGAAATTAAAAAAAAAAAATCGTTTCTTTTTTTCTCTCCGCAATTTTCCTTTCTCTCTCTCTCATTTAATTTATGAAAACGACGAAATATTACGAAAAAAAAAAATAAGGTACGAAAAAGGTTTTATGCAACAATAACAACACCAACAACAACAAACAACAAACAACGTAAATAATTTCGAAATAGAATATTTAACTTGACGAGAAAAGGAAATTACAAACCGTCAAAATCGTGAAGTTATTTCGCAATAATAATATAATGATAATGATAATAATGATAATAATAATAGTAATAATGATAATAATAATAATAGTAATAATAATAATAATGATAATGATAATAAATAGGTTAAATAGGTAGCGAACAAGAAAAAAATGTCTCCGAGCAAATAATAATATTAATAATTTAATTTTTAATAAAAAAAAAAAAATTTCAACCAACCAACCGGAAGTGCGTAATATTAATAATAATTACGTAACGAAATAAAATATATTTGGAGGAGGAGAGGAGGAGGGGGAGAGGAAATAATAATAATGATAATATTTTCGTTACAATTACACCGTCGTAAATTTTCAAATGCTGACGTTAAACCGACAACGACAGGAGCAAAACAAAAAAAAAAAAACGAGTCTCGTGATTATTATTATTATTATTTTTATATTTTTCCTTCCGACCGTCAATAAAATTTTTTATTTTAATTTGTTTCTTTTTTTTTGAAAGAGAGAGAATAATTAATAATAATAATAATAATTTTCCCTTCCCTTCATTTGTCCTTTACCCGGATTCTTACGCCCTTTGCCAAAAAAAACTATTTTAATAACTTCAGAAAAAATTTTTTTTTTGTTCAGCCAATTTTTTTTTTTTGTGAAAAAAAAAACTTATTTACAAAAATCGTACCGTGAAATACGAAAATGGCACGTCGAACAACAGCAAAAAAAAAAAAAAAATTCCGACACCGGAAACGCTGACATTTGCCAGCTTTTTTTTTTTTTTCTTTTCCTTTCGTCAATTATCATTATTATTATTATTATTATTATTCGCGGTTTCATATTTGAAAACTATCTGAACTTGGTTAAACGATAAAGAGAGACAGAGATAGAAAGAGAGAGAGAGGGAAAAAAAACTCACTCTCGCAGCAGTATCACCTGAACAATTTTTTTATTGATCATTTATCTCGAATCAGGTTTTTTTTTTTTCCTTCTTTCCTCGTTTTAAATTAAGATACCTACCACTACCGCTACCACCACCACCACTACTACCACCTTAGGGGCATTGCAGTAAACGACCCGAGTCGGAGACACAATTCTTGTTTTTTTTTTTTTTTTTTTTTTTTTCCCAATGCTTATAATTCAGGTGCGAGATTTTCATCGTGTGCGAGAAATCCTTGTTCTCTCTTTCTCTCTCTCTCTCATCTTTCCGAAAACCTACCTCATCATCATCACCTACCTACCTATCTACCTACCTACCTACCAATCAACAACCTCTCTCTATCTTTCTCTCTCTTTTTAACGAGTTATCCCGTCGGTTATTTTCATCTTCTCGAAAATAATAATAATAATAATAATAATAATAATGACGACGATAATTGAAAAGTGCTAATGAAACCTATTAATTATCATTCGAAGACATTCCACAGGTAAGAAAAGCAGAGTGGGAGGAGGGGAGTGGGGGGAAAACTTCAAACGGATGTCATTTGACATTGAGAGTATGAAACTTGCGAACGTTAATATAATAATATAAGCTTTTTTATTAATAATAATGATGATGATGATTTAAAAGCAGAAAAACTTTTAACCTTAAGAATATAAAGTGAGTAACGAAAGGGGGCGAGGAGGTGGGGGGAGCGAAACCTTATTGCTACGACGACCGTAGAGTAAATTTTAATTTTACCCACTTTTATTCGTCGACGTTACATTAATTTCCATTATTATTATTATTATTATTATTATGGTTTAATTAATCTTTTAAATAAATAAATAAAGTCTGGTAAAATTATTATTATTTTTATTATTATTATTATTATTATTATTATTATTATTATTATTGTTTTTTTTTGACGTGTTGCAATTTATTAATAATTACTTTTTTTTTATTAATATTAGGCTTAAAAAACGTCGCCATTTGTAAAAAAAAAGAGCCTTGATGATTTCCTTTTGTTTAAAATATACTTCCCGCCCCCCTCCTCCCCCAATAATTTTGTAATAATCGATTTCGTCGAAACGAAAGTTTTAAAATAATAATAATAATAATGATTTTATACGCGTGGGGTGCTTTATTTTCATATTTGTCTGCTACCCCGATGACGACAGGAAACTTTTTTTTTTTTTTTTTGATTAAAAATTTTGAAAAGTGACGTTGAAAAAGACGTCATCGATGATATTATTATTATTATTATTATTACACGTACGAAACGTTATTTTGTGTTTTTCTCCGTCTTACATAATTGGCAACAAACGTAATTTCGCAACCGTTTGACTTACATCCACCTTTTTCCATCGATTTCGCAAACTCAATAAACGAGGCAAGCAAAGTAAAGGAGAAAAAAAAAAAAAAAGAAAGGCTTAACAAAAAAAAATTGTGATAATAGAACAAAAAAACAACGAGAGGTCAATAAAAAATTCGACCGGACACGTCGAGCGATAGTAAAACAGCTAAGTAATGAATTTAACAAGGAGTCAAGAAAAAGGCCAGACACACGCACACGCACGCACGCACACACGCACGAAAAAAAAGAAAGAAAGACGCAAAAAAAATATTTAAAAATTTAAAAAAAAAAAACCCGCGAAAATCTTTTATCCCTTCCCCCGAAAAAAAATGAAAAAATTATTTATGACGTCACGTAAAAAAAAACAAAAAATTATAACATAAATAAAATTGTTTTTCAACCGTCGACGATTACAAACCGGAAATCGGTCATAGAATAAATAAACGAATATAAGCGTTTTTTCACGAGAGAACGGTAATAAAAAATAAATCATTTCTCTATCATGGCCTCAGAGGTAAATTTAATAGTAAAAAAAAATTATCTATGCATATATGCATGAGAATTTGAAAAGCAGAAAACAAAAATTCCAAGACCTAGAGTAACAAAAACTTAAAAAAACCACAGAGTAATAAAAAATAATTTCAATTTTTTTTTTCTTATGTTTTTCATTTCGTGTATTTTCACTTTTTTTTCCCCCAAAAACCTAACAAATTGACATATTTTTGGGCGTATCAAATTATTATTATTATTATTATTATTATTACTAATGATGATGATGATGAAAATGATAATGATAATAATAATAAAAAAAAAAGGGTAAACAAACGCCCAAAGGAAATTCTTTTTCCAGACGCGTCGTTAAGTGTTAAATATGTGAATATGCATATCTAATGGGGGGGAGGTGGGGATAGGGGTGGAGTGTGGGGGAGAGGAAGGTAAAAGGTAAAAGTGGAGAAAGATAAAGAGAAAAATTTTTAATTTTTTTTTTTTTTCGTCTCGATGACCCTAGACAGCAGACGACGCGGTGTATCAATAATTTTACGATAATAATGATATTTTCAGAAGGAAAACAAAGGGGGGGGGGAAATTTTTTTTTAAGGGTAAAATGGAGGGAAAATTTTTTCGGGTAAATCGTACGATATTTTTCTCTCTCTTTTTCACACACGCACACACACACCATTAAAATTTTGGAGAAAAAAAAAAGAAAGAAGTAAAAAAAAAAAAATGAAAAAGAAAATCGAAAGGATATCGATTTCACTATGTTTAACTTATCCAAAAGAAAGTGAAAAGAAGATCGGGTCACGTGTTACATGGCCATGACGACCGCCATTTTGAATGCCTATTGCCCTGGTTCAACGACACGTCGTTCGCCAAGGTCAGATCTAAATTTACTACCATTTGTACTTTTAACTAATGATAAATTGCATACAAAATTTCTTTTTTTTTTTTTGGAAATTTTTTTTCTTTCATTTTATCTAGGTCTTTCTTTCTCTTTTTCCTTTTCTTCTTCTTTTTTTTGAAAAAGTAAGATAAAAAATAAATACGAGAGATAATAACAGATATTTTAAAAAAAGAAAAAAGAAAAACGTTAAAATCTCGTTATTCGAACGCGGTTTTGTCGAGCTTAAAAAAAAAAGCAGACGATAAAAATCACCTTCATTGTTTTTTTTTTCTTTCATTAACGCAATTCGGAAATATACATTTTATTATTATTATTATTATCATCATTTCCTTTTAAAATTTCTAGAATTTCTTTTGAAAAAAAAAAAAAGAAAAGAAATTTAACACCCGAAATAAAAAAACTTTTCGGATCGGAAAATTTTGGAGGGAAAAATGAAAATTTTAAAATTTCGAAAAACTACTTAAATCAATCGTGATATTATTTCCGGTTTGAAAAAAAAAAAAAAAAACAAACAAAAAAAATTAGGGAAAATGTCACAAAATTGTGAAAATGCGTCGGGAAAGTAGTAAAAACGGAAATGATTCCGACGCATTTTTCAAAAACCGTTAAAAAATTATTTGAAAATTCGCGCGATTGATATTTTCAAAAAAAAATTAAAAAGGATTCCAAACATCCGGTTCTGGAGTCAAATCAAATTTAAAACTGGAAATGAATGGAGGATAAAATAAAAGAAGAAAATAAAAGAACAAATAATTTAAAATAATTCGTCGTCGCATAATAATAATAATAAATTACGTAATTGTTTTTTCTTTTTTCCTTAATTCCTCGTCGCCATTACACAATTTTACAAAAATTTTTTTCCCGGAGCAAAAAAAAGCAAAAAAAATTTTTTCAGTAGCAAAAACAATTAAAATCAAAACCGGAATTTTTCCTTAAACAAATTAACTAACCCGCAATACCCGCTCGTTCCCGTCGACTAATTAACAACCGAAATCCCCGTCGTCAGACATTTTGTTTTTTTTTTTTTACTCAAAAAAAAGTGTATCCCCGACGATTTATTTATCTAAAGACACGTCTCCCGTTTATTTTTACATTCCGGAAAAAACGAACCAAATTTTTACGCGGGAAAAAAGGAAATAATAATAATTTTCCGTTTCTTCGATGATTTTAAACAGACGTAAAAATTTTTTTTTTTACTCTTGATAAAAAAATTTTTTTTTTTTTTTTAGTAATTAAATTAGTGATAAGAGATAATGGAGACGATTCTCTCTCTCGAAAAAAAAAAATTTATTTTGTGTGTTTGTTGCGTGTTTGTCTAAGAATTTCTAAAGAGAGAGAGAGAGAGAGAGCCTACTTTCGAGTATTTTTAACCTACTGGGCCCAATTCCGTTCGTCCATCATTTACACTATGATATAAATTTATTTATTTATTTATTTTTATCATCGTGTGTGTGTGTGTGCGTGCGCGTGTGTTTATGTGTACAAAGAATCTTCCTATCTTGTCTACCCGCCCTCCCACCATCTCTCTCCCCCTCTCTCTCGTCAAATTTTTAATGATTGTGCGAAACGTCCTTTCGTAACGTCATTGTCGTAAGAATTCAACGGATACTACTTTTATAAAAGTAAAGTTCAGAAACGTAATGACAATTCTAAAGTGTTCAGAACTCGGTGGAATTTAAAATAATAATAATAATAATAAAAGAAAGAAGAAAATAAAATAAAATAAAATAAAAATTATTGTGGGAAAATAATCAGTCAATCGTATATTTTTTTTCCGTTGCCCTAATGTTCAAACGATTACAAAAAAATAATAACAATAATAATAATAATAATGACATGAACAATAAGAAAAAAAAATCGAAAATGTGATGGAAAAAAAAAAGGTTGAAAGGATTCGAACCTTAAAAATAAAAAATAAAAATAAATAAATGAAATGAAATGAAAGAATAGAAAGAAAGAAAAAAATCAGTCATGAGAAATATTGAGAAATTAAATAAAAAAAATAAAAAAATTCTTACATTCTTTTTTTTATTTTTTTATTTTTATTTCGTGATGACGTGGAAGAAGAAAAAGAAAGAAAAAAAAATTTTTTATATTTTTTTTCGAATAAATCGAATCAACGTTATGTAATTTGTTACAATCATGCCAAAAATAAAACTTTGTTTAAGGGATGAACAAGAAAAAAAAAAAAAAAAGAGAAAAAGGTTTTTATTTTTCCTCGTGTGTGTGAGAGAGAGAGAGAGGGGGGGGGCAAGATACCAAAAAAAGAATATGTAAAAAGTAAAAAAAGAACTAGAAAGTTCTAAAAAATCATTAAATTTTTATTTAACGGAAAACTTTTTCCTTATCACTTTATATCGTATTAAATATACATTAACCCCAGCCCCCCTTAAAAAAAAAAGACCGAAATGATAACTGATAAACAAACACGAACAACCGGGGAGGGGGGAGGGAAAAAAATCGCATTTAAATGTAAAAAATTATAAACTCGCGATAAAAAAAAAAAATTTCCATTATAAATCATACGCGTACATTTTTTCCAGAAAATAAAAAAAAAAAAAAAAATTGATAAGAACGAAAACGCAAAAAATTACAGATAGGAAAAAGAGAGAGAGAGAGAGAGAGGGGGGGGGACACATAGCCGCCGTTCCAGCCTACCTACAACCACCTTAAGGAACGCCCGAAGTATTAAACAACAAGTGAACAAACAGAGAAAAACCTTCGGATACTTCGGTTCGATAATTGCTTAACAATAAACCCTGAATTTATTATCATTATCATTTGTATCGCAGTGGCAGTAGTAGTGATAATGGATGGAGTGTAGTGGCAGTAACACAATTTTAATAGGAAAATTCTCGGTCATTTATTACTAACGTATTTGGAAAAGTGAAAGTTTTTTCTTTTTACCACGGTTGGCAGTAATGAACGTTTAAAAAAAAAACCAGACCAAATTTTTTTTTTTGGGGGGACGAGAAGAAGGGGGGGGCTTTATTATAGTTTGCGGCTTTTAATTTTTTTTTTCGGCGATTTGGGCGTGACAAATCAAGTGGAATAGAGAGAGAAAAAAAATATTAAAAAAAAAACTTACTTGGAGGCCGTCCTGGATAGTGATGCGGCAAAAGTGTTCGGCTAGTGTGAGGTGCCGAATTGTTACCATTGTAAAAGGATGGTACGAGAAAACCTCCTCCTCCTCCACCACCGCCGCCACCGCCTCCGCCGCCATGGTTTTGATAGTATCCTGAGTCTGAAGTACGGGAAGCTGGACCAGGTTGTAACCTAGCTTTAAGCTCGTCGTTGGACGTGTGACCGCTGGAACTTGAATCCACGTCGCTTACTCCTGAATCGGCAGGACTGGGAGGCAAAGAACCTGGAATGATAAGAGAAAAAAATTAAAAAAAAATTTTTTTTTTTTAATCGCTTTTTACAATCGTGCATAACTTTGAGCTCATTAGAGATTATATACGCAATCACGTGGGTTGAGGGGTTAAAACTCTATTTTCCATATCGTAACGGTTCACACGACAAACTTGTTCATCTAGGAAACGAATCAAAAAAAAAACGGGAAGCTGAAAAAAAAGAGAGAGAGAAAGAGAATTCATTAAAAGATAAAAATGAAAAACCAGAGTGTCCACCATTACTAGTAGTAGTAGTAGCAGCAGCAGTAGCAGCAGCAACAACAACAACATATGCCCTCTTCCATTATTTTCCCTCTTTTCCTTTATTATTATTATTATTAATGAAATCGGTTAACTTATCGATGCGAAGGGTTGATCGAATAACAGGAAGGGTTTGATTCAATTATTCATCTACTTCCGCCAGAAAGAAAAAAAGAGAGAGAGAAAGATTTTTCGTCACACGATTTCCCAAAAATTTACGAAAAAGACTAATAATAATAATAATAATAATAATAATAATAATAATAATAATAACAATTAATTGTTGACTTTTTTTTTTCGCTAATAAAAAATATTAAAAACTTGGCACGGAAGCCGTATTTATTATTATTTATTTATTTTTATTAAATTTATTCCATTTTTTTTTTTTTTTCAAACCGTCTGCGAGTCTATCATCATCATCATCATCATCATCATTATTATTATTATTATTATTATTATTCCATTGATACGAAATTAATATGCGCAAACATGCATGAGAATTTTTTTTTTTTTTAAGCAAACAATTTATACACACAACTGACCATCATCGTTTGTTTTTTTTTTTTTTTTTTTTTTGGTAAAATGGTGGACGTTTGACCGGTGACGCGATTAAGAATGGGGGGAAGGGAGGGGAGGGGTTGACCATCTGTACTACCAGTATAAAAATTAAGTAAATTAAAAAAAACGGTTAAGAAAAAACCGGATTTATCATGGTTACATTTTTCTTCCGATAATTAATTTAAAAACAAAAATGGCGTTTCGATCTTTTGCGGAAAAAACGTAACAAACGGAAACAACAACAACAACCACATCATTATTATTTTTTTCTGTTGTTAAAAGTCAATCGATCCATCCATCGATCCATCGATCGTAGTTAATATTTTTCAAAAAAAAAAAAAAAAATTATCAAATTACATCGAAAAAAAAAAAAAGGAAAAATATGTAAAAAGGTTTGCGGCATCTGTGCAAATCAATCATCTCCCTCTTTTTTGCGTGGGGAGGAGGAGGAGGGGGGACGAATAACAAAAAAAACAATATCATCTTTTATTATTCTATACGGAGAGAGAGGTAGGATATTTGTATTTACCAAAAAATAAAAACTGGCATGGCAAAAAAAAAATTACGTAAACAAAAACACTTCGCAATGTGCGACATTTCGAAAGGGTTACGACAAATGTTCAATTGTTTAAAAACGAAAAGGGGGGAGGTAGGGTTTCGAAGCGGGGAGAGGGAGGAAGAGAGGGAGAGAGGACAGTTGGAACTTTGATTGTGCAATTAACACAGAATTGAAGGCGTGCAATGTGCCAGTTTTTATTATGTCCGGATATTTACAATGGCGGAATAGTAGTGGTAGTAGTGCGATGCCCCCGAACTATTATTGTTTACCTTACAAAATAACATTTAATTCTTTTCTTTCTTTTATAAATGGGGTAATTTTGTAAATAACGAACAAACGAACGTATTTACGCGTTCGTAAACATCAGGGATACGCGGCATTTTTACTGTGGTTCCCGCGCTTATTAATAATAATAATTTTTGTTGCCATTCTAATCTGACCTCGAACGTTTATTACTCGAAAAAATTTACTTTTACAAAAAAAATTATACCCCACTGGACAATCCTGAACAGGTATTTTTGTGCGTGTGTATAAATCACGCACTTTTAAAATATTACAGAAATTTTTAAAAAGAAAGGAAGGAAGGAAACAGGTTAGGTTGAAAAAGAAAACTAATCCGGAAGGATTAAACAAACAAAAACGAAGTGAAAAAAATTCCCAAGGAAGAGGACATAGTCATCATCATCATCATCATCGTATAAATTTTACTCCCGAGGGAGGGAAGGGAGGAAGTGGAGAGGGGAAAGGTAAATTTTTTGACCATTGGGCGTTTGTTAAAAGTGCGAATAATCCATTGAAAACGGGATTCGGTTGTTATATTACGTGATAATGACAATAAATTTATATACAACAATCACGTTTCAAAAGAATAATAATAATAATAATACAAAACGCTTTTAAGGAAAAATAATAACAAAAACAGGAACAGACGGATGGACGGACGAACAAACAAAACAAACGGTGTGCCTAGCGAAGAATCAAAATAAACAACAAAATATTTTTGTTTGCGTAATTTTTATGCAGATGACAAACAAATTCAAACAAACAAACAAAAAAAATTTAATCCGATAAAAATTTTTTTTTTTTTCGGGACGTTTTTTTTTTGGGGTCGTCATCATCATCATCACCGTCACCGATTTACGGACGAGGTAAAAAAAAAAAAAAAAAAATTTATATATATTTGACTGGAGAACTGGAAAACGAGTATTCCAGACGACGTGTAAATAACCAGATTATCATTGGATATGGTCACTTACGGCGGTTTTAATCATCATTTACCCTTTTCTTGTTTTTTTTTTTTTTTAACCGTTTTTACCGCCGCCGCCGCCGCCATTAAACCGACCGACCGTCCGACCGGACTTTACAATAGAAAATTGTTGTTTGTATCAAAAAATTATTTCCATTCTTCTTCTTCCTTTTCCTCTTGGGAAATAATCAAAAGTTGAAAATCGATTATCGAATTAACCGTGACGAAACAATCGCGACTTTTGTAAGCAGAAGACAAAAAAAAATCTTTGATTTGTGGCTTAGGAAATGTCATCGCTATCGTCGTTTTTTTAAGGGTTAACATATTAAATCTCCCTTCGTTAATAAACAAACAAAACGCGTTCGGTTAATACCTGTTTGTTGTTTGTTTGTTTGTTTTCGGACGGTAGGACGACAACAGACAAAAAAAAAAAAACTTTCCGCGTGAGATAAAAAAATTTCTGTTTCTTAAAAAAATTGGTAACCTGTAACAGGGATATTAATGTCCGGTTTGTCGTTTGTCTGTTTGTTTGTTTGTTCGTTATTAATTTTTTCCTCTTATGAAACGAGACTTTAAAATTTTTTTTTTCGTTTTGCAATTTCTCACGTTGAATTTTAACTAGTTTTTCGATTGCTTTCAGCCATACGCGACCGAAAAAAATCAAAACCTAAAAAAAAAGTATCTAAAACCACGTTTTTTTCACCGCGGAGGGTGGGGAGGTGGAGAAAGGAAGAGGGGGAAGCACCCGTACGAACGAAAAAAAAAAAACAAGTTTCGCGTTTACTCATTAAACAACCATCTGTAATTGAATGATAATGATGATAATACGATTGAACGTTTCGTAGTAAAAAAAATTGTTTCGTTTCAACCGACAGCAACAACAGCAACAGGAAAAAACAAAAAAATTTGCGGGGGGAATCTTATTAAAAAAAAAAAAGAAACTTGTTTTTCATTTTTTTTAAAAAAACGAGAATTAGGGTTGTAAAAAATAATTCCTTCTTCCCTTAAAAATCTCGCGTAAATCGCGTAAAAATAATTAATTCCGATATTATTATTATTATTATTATTATTAAAAAAAAGATGGGGTCGAACCGGTTTTCCCAAATAATAAGAAAAAAGAAATCGCTTTTAATAACTTTAAAAAACAATGTGTTAAGAGAAAAAAAAAAAGGTCTTCCTTGTCAAGATCCCCCGAAAACCATAAACATCATACATACCCTATCGATTTGGGTGTTGAATCCCCCTTTCTTTTTTTTTTTTTGCCTGACCGCGGTCAGCAAGGGGATTTTGGGGGTCATAAGTGTCATGTGAAACATTTAAAGAAGAAATTTTTTTTTTTCCGATCGGGTTTGTTGATCGATTCGTTCGGAAGGAAAAGATTTTTTTTTTTTTTTTTAGGTCATCGTGTCGTGCGAACGTCAAAAGACAAAAAAAGAAAAAAATCCACACGTGAAAATTTAACTGGTAAAACATAAAAAAAAAAACGACAGGACGAGGTTCGACAGTATTAATAATAATAATAATAATAACAATAGGATAAGAATGCGGTGGCGTCACAAGTAGTCGAAAGGTGTAGGAAAAAGAAGGAAAAGATGTCCGACGTGTTTCTTTTTCTTATCCTACTTAATTACCAGTAAATAAAAAAAAAAAAAAACACCTTTTTCTTTGAACCGTAGCAAAAAATATTTCTAACCGAAAAAAACGTTATAAAACCGTTATAATCCCTCCCCTACCCTACCCGCCCATCTCTCTCTATCGGAAATTTCTACATAACGCAGAAAAATTTTTTTTTGCTGTCGTTTATATTCGCAACACTTGAAAAAAGAAACCACGTGACCCATTTACCGATTTGACACAAACTTTTTCATATTTTTCAAAATATAATCTGAGAAAAGCAAAATAATATAATAATAATAATAATTAGTTTTTTTTTTTTAATCGATTCGTACGATACGATTACATTTTTTTATTATTGTCACGAATTTGCTATTATTCAAAATTTTTATTTAAAAAAAAAAAAAAAAAAAAACAGAGCAGCTGCAGTGAATTCATAGCAAATCGTTTTTGTTTTTAAAAAGATTTGCATACCGAAAATAATTTTTATAACTGCTTCGTATTTAATCAAATCATTCATTCTAGCAAAATTTACTTTAATTTGCTACGATTTATTTGCGAGACCTTGACAATGACTTTTTATTTTTTTTTATTTATTTATTTATCATTTTTTACATTCATAAGAGATACAAAAAAAAAATTTTTTTTTTCTTTTGATTTTAAAATGATTTTTTACAATTCATCGAATCGAGGAAGTGTAATTATTTAAATCATGTCACAGGTACGTGTTTAATTCTTCTGACACTTTTTTTTTTAATGCCTTTACGCTCGCGAAAATTAACGTTTTTTTTTACTTTTTTAACCACGTCAATTTTCTCACGAGTTACGATTGCGACTACGATAATAATAATTAACAATAATAATTATGACGTCACTTTCGATAAATTTTTTCGTGATGATTTTGTCGAATCAGACAAATAAGAGAGACCGAAACCAACAGGAAACAGACAGGAAATCGTTAGGGAGAATAAAAAGAAAAGATTTTCCGTCAAACGGAAACCGATAAAGTGGGGGGAGGAGGAGGAAGGGAAAAGTCATCATGAAAATCGAGATGTTCAGAATGCGACAAATAAAATCCGAGACGTACTTCCGGTTGTTTTCAACGTCTTAAAGAAAATTCCACGAAGAATAGAAAGAAAAAAAATGAGCAAAATTCAATATGGCGGCATCCAATCTGTAGAAAAGTGTCCACGTTTTTAATTTAAAAAAAAAAAATTTTAAACTTGGGTATTCATCTTTTTTTTTTTTTGCGAACAGGAAGTAACGGATGACATATTTTCTCATGTGCCTCAATCTCGGCAAAAATTCAAAATGGCGTTCATGACAGAAAAAAACAAATTGTGAGAGATTGTTAAATGTAAAAAATTAAATTACGCAATTTATTAAATCGAGACCGAGCGATCAAGGTGATGACTTTGGACAATTCCCTTTTTTTCCGGGTTCTACGTTTCCTTTTCCCTTATCCCTCTTAACGGTTTCCCTTTTTCGATTCTCCCCCCCCCCGCAAAAAAAATGAATCATGAATTAAAAATCTCAACATTTTTATTTTCGATCGACATTTGGGCAATTTTTTTTATTTTATTTTACGAATAAACAAATGATAATGTTTGCAGTATCTCCCTCTCTCCCTCTCTCTCTCTCTCTCGTGCGAGGTTTTTATCATTCGGTACTGATAAGAAATCGTTGACCTTATTTTTAATTCAAGGTCTATTTATTTATTTTATATAAACTTTTTATTTTTATTATTATTATTATTAATGCTTTGTTTGCGACAAACGAAAATAAAAATAAATAAATACGACGACGACGACGACTACGACGACGTGTTTTCGCGATCGATCGATCGATCGAAAACAAAATGATTATTCGATTAATCGATTCCCTACTACGTAAATATTGTTACGTGTAAGAAAAACAAAAGAAAATTTTCACTTTTTCGGTTATTTATTTACGTAAAAAAAACCCAAATTTTTATTATTATTTTTTTTCCTCTCTTTTTCGATTCGGTAAATTTGAACTTGACTTTATCATTATTATTATTATTGTTTAATTAAATAAATAAATAAATAAATAGTGTTACGTAAAATAAAATTCAAAATAAAAAAAAAATGGCGAAAAACAAAAATTTGTTTCAATTTTTTTTTTTTTAATAAATAATTCAAAAAAAATTATTATTATTATTCAATATGTTAATAAAATAATTTCATATTTTAAGTTTAATTATTTAAAATTATTAAAATTTTATCAAAACCGACACCATTTTGAATTTACATAAAAAAATAGAAAAAAGTATTATTATTATTATTTATTTATTTAAAAAAAAAATTTAATTTCAATAAAATCTAAAAAATTTATTTATTTTTCTTATTAAATTTATTATTATTATTATTATTATTTCCCACAGAAAAAAAAGTTTAAATTAAAATTTTTTTCTTAAATTTAAAAATTTTCCCGCCATTTTTTTAAAACTTTCAATCAATCCGAAAAAAAAAAATTTACGCGACAAACAAATTTTAATTTTTCTTTCCCTCCTCCCCATCGCAAAATTTTTCTTCATTTTTTTTTCTCGATTCGAATGGAAACGGAAAAACACCCCTCCCTCACACACACACCCTCTTCCTCCGTTTACCTCCTCACGATTTTTCTCCATAATAATAATAATAATAATAATAATAATAATAATAATAATAATAATAATAATAATTTTTTTGGATTCACCGCCGCATAAAATATTTATGAACAACATGTTAATTTTTTATTTATTTATTTATTTTAAAGTCTTCTGCTTCTTTATATTTCACCTTTCGTAGAGTGTATTAATTATTACGTAATATTTATTACTTGGGTCAAAGAATTTTTTATATACTTTTATCAAACGTAATAAATATTCAAAGAGGAGATGAAGATGAAGAAGAAGATGAAGAATGCAGCATCATAAAAAAAATAAATAAATAAATAAATATTTTTCAACTTTTACATAACTCCCTTCTTATATTTATTTATTTATATCCGTTTCCGGTTTATTTAATCGATCTTTAACCGATTGTTTGTTCGTTTGTCGTTTGTATGAAAATGAACAAAAAAAAAAAAGTTTCTCACTCCTAACACAACTCCTTACACCTTTAAAAGAAAAAAATGGCGGCCAAAATATTCTCGTAAATTATTTTTATTTTTGCAAAAATAAAACGGTTGTTATTAAAAAGGTTACAAATTATTTCCTTTTCCTTTAACCTTTCACACACTCCTTCCCTACCTCCCCCCAAAAAAAACAGGATTAAAAAGGAACGAGTTAAAAACGTGAAAATTTTATAATTAAACAAAATACATTTAAAAAAATTAAATAAATTACGTAAATATATGTTTTATGGGTGCGGGTTAAAAAAAAAAATAACGAAAACAGGTTTACCAACTTTATATATAAAAAAAAAAGAACAATGATGAAGACGAGCATTGATGACACACAAAGTTATTATGGGGCTGAAACTTAAACACATCCTTTTAAAACATTTATACCCGTATGTTAATTCAAATGACCATCATTTTTTTTATATATATACGTGGGCATTTATTATAATTAATAATAATAATAATAAATGAAAAACCTGATCGTGTAAAAAGAAAAGAAAAGAAAAAAAATTGAATTTTATTTTTTTTTACAGAGGTCAATATATCGTGGCATGAGAAGGAAGGAAGGAAAAAAAAATCCGAATGTTGTTATTATTATTATTTCATCCCTTTCTTTCTTTCTTTCTTTCTTCCTCTTTTATTTAATAACGATGATGATAATAATAATAAATGAATGAGGAAAAAACGGGGAAGAAGAATAAGATTAATAATAATTATCATATCATCATCGATATTAAAAATAGAAGAAGACGACGACGTAAAAAAAAAAAAAAGTGGGCGAATTTACGTAACGAAATATTTTTCATACTTCGTAAATGTTATTATTATTATTATTATTACTATTTTTGCAATCAATTATTGATATCGTCTGCTACGTTAAAATAAGAAAGAAAATCCCCGGAGGGGTGGGGGGTGGAAACATTTTTTTAAATGTCATTTTAAAAAATTATTTTGTTTCGGGAGAGTCGGCGAAAATTTTTTTTTTAATTTATCTATTCGCACTTTTTTTATCTTCTTTCTCTTTTTTTTTGTGAATCCCCCCCTTTCTCTCTCTCTCTCTCTCTTTCTTTCGTTCTCTATTTCACTCTCTCTTTCTCTTTCTTTTCATGCTTTGGATTTTAAAAAAAAAATAATAAAAACCTTAAAGAAACATAAAACTCAAACCGAATGGCTAAAAACATATTTTTCTAGAAATAATAATAATGATGAGAGAGAAAGAGAAAGAGAGAGAGAGAGAGAGAGAGAGAGAGAGAGAGAGAATAAACGTTGACCTAACTCTATTTAAAAAAAATTTTTACACAACACATTAAACAAACCGAACAAAATGAAAAAAAAAAAAAATAGCAGTGGTAGCAGTTACGACATTTTAACTGTCACTCTTCCCGTTAACTCCTCTCGTACATACAAACTCAACAAACAACAAACAACATTCGATACAAAATGAAAGTCAAAAAATTAGGGACAAAAACCGTTTACCAAAAAAAAAAAAAAGATGGAAAACAAAAATGAGAACAACAAAAATTTAAAAACGTTGCAAAATAAAAATTTTGAAAAAAAAAAAAAATTTTTTTCTTGTTTTTAAATCAATCGAAACGTGATGCTCTCTTAACGATAGCAAATAATAATAATAATAATAATAAATTTTTTTTATTATTATTACAAAAATTTTTTTATTTTTTTTTTAAACTTGAAACTGTTATATTTCGGAAACAGAGAGAGAGAGAGAGAGAGAGAGAGAGAAAAAGTTACTAATTAAAATAAATTATAATATAATAATAGTAATGATAAATATGATATCGTCTCGTGTTTTAATTTTTTTTTGTAAAAAACCCGCTTAAAATTTTCCACAGGATTCATATCGTCTGCGTTTGTTTACATTTTTGCAATTAAAATAATGAAATGATCCGCGACGTTAATGCCACGTCTTCCCCTCATATCGACACGCACACACACGTATACGTACATGTGTATGTATTTCGTATCGACGCGACATATCGATTACAATAATAATAATAATAGTAATAATCATCATCATCGTACATTTAATAATGATAATAATAATAATAACGAGAAAATCCATGCTCGGATAGAAAGAAAAAAATTTTACAAAGGTCACGTTTTAGATGCGAACGCCAAAAATTTTCTTCGTAAAAGAAAAAAAACGTGAAATTTTTCAAATGCATATTCATCACATTATCTACGTCATTCTTTTTTTTCCAACCGCCATTTTTCATTTTTTTTTTTGCGCGCGCGCAAAAACAAAAAAAAAAATTCCCCGATCGTGAAAAAAAAAATTTTCTCTTGCGAAATTTTCATCAACAATTAACGACGTCATCAAAAAAAAAAATTTTTTTTTTCTCTCTCTCTCGCGAATAAATTTTCATTAATGAATGTGCGTGCGTGCGCGTGCGCACACGCGCATACGTACGCACACACGCTCACTTGATAACGTATGAAAATTATTAAAATAATGATAATAACGACGACGACGACGACAACAAACGACAACCGCCGCAATCCGCTACCTGAATATTTATTACCTGTTTGTCCCATTTAATTATTACGTAACATTATTATTAACCATCGACTACATACATATGCTTTTTCCTCTAAATAAATGCGTGTGCGTGTGTTTGTTTGTTTGTTCGTGTTATCGTGCGTGTGATGCGTGTATGATTAACATAAGAAAAAAATTTTTTTTTTTTTAAAACTATTAATTAACTCGATGACGAGTCATCTATACGATAAAATTATGTAATTTTCCTTTTTCTTTTCCTTTTTCTTATTTAAAAAAAAAAAAAACCGTTAAATTTTTTTGGTTGTTGTTGTTTGTTGTGGAAATTCCATATCAAATAAAATAAAATAAGGTAAACCTTGTTAAACAACTTTCTTATTGGTTTGCCAGGTGTTTTTTAGTACGAAGAGAAAAAACTTTCCTTTCTTAACGAATTAATGACACTAAATTTATTTATAAAAAAAATATTATTTGTCTGTGTGTGCGTGCGCGTTTTTTTTTTTTACTAAACGAACCAGTTGAAAAAACGAACTATGCAATGTGAATATTAATAATATTATTTCGATTGTTATAACAATAACAACAACAACAACAACGTCAAAGTGTTCATCCAAGATATTGACGAAAAATTAATGATCTGGGAAAATCAAAAAAGAAAAACAAGTTTTATATAAATTTCATTAAAGGAAAGAAAAAAAGGACACGTATGTCCATCCATCCATCCATCCATTCCGTGTGTCCGTTTGTCCATTCATTCATCCGTTCGTTTAACAAAAGATAAAAACCTTTTAAAAAAAAAAGAAGGGCAAAAAGAGAGAAAGAACATACGATAAAAACGCATGTGTGTGAGAGAGAAAGACGTTAAGTTTAAAATTCCACGTAAGAAAAAAAAATCACCGCGACATTAATGGATTAAATCATTTTTTTTTTTTTTTTTTTATTGAAAACTGGATTTTTTCTTGACCATAACAAACAAACCCCCGTTTGTTCTAAAATCCCTTTTCCCCCTCCCCATCCCCCCATCCCTCCGGTACGCACAACCATCATTCATCAGGGGATTAATGGTTAGGAAAACATGTGAATTAAATATATATAATTGTTTGTATTATGTTTACGTTTTTTTTTTCCTTTTCGTCATCGTTTTGCTCCCATTTACTCCCCTCCCCTACTCCTTTTTTTACGTAACGATTTTTTGTCGATTCCTCAAATCTCAGCAAATTTAATTTTTTTTTTACGCATGCGTAAATACTCACGCACGCACACACGCACAATTCATAATATTCCCTCTTATAAATTATTTATCATAATTTTTTTCGTTATTTTTAATAATTTCACAAGGTTATTATTATTAATATTACGTTCGTCGTAATTGCTTTAAAAAAAAAAAGTCGTTATTTTTATTATTATTATTATTTTAGTCTTTGGCAAGAATATTTTCCTTGACGGAATCCAATTAATAAATAAATAAATAAAATTGCGTAAAATATCAAGTACTATTTATTAAATGCCCGAGTTTATCTGATAATAATATGCCATGTACACGTGTGGATACCTAACAAACAAACAAACAAAACAAACAAACGTATAATGGAATGAAATTTAATGAGATAAATCGAATGCGACTAAAAAAAAATTTTTTAATTCGATTCTAGAAATTTCATGAAAAAGGAAAAACTTTTTTCTGAACAACCACCACCGTTTTTCAACTAGAGAAAACAACCAAAACAACAACAAACGTTATTGTTTTTAACTGCAGAGAGAGAGAGAGAGATAGAAACATTTCATAGAGAAAATAAATATTATTAATATTTAAAACTACGACCTTGTTTGTTATTTTTCAAGTTCAATGTTACGTCACGTAACATAAAACACACAAACAACTTGTAACCGTGTGTGCGTTGTGTTTGTGTTTGTACAGAGAGACAGCATAATTTACAACAGATGAAATGTGTGTGTTTGTAGTAAATCAAATAAAGATAAAAAAAAAAAATGCGCGTGTATTAATATTACATCGTTTTAATTACGCGTGCACACACTCGCGTAAAAAATAACCGAAAAACGTTAATATATCGATCGATTTATTCCCGTTATTTATCATCCCGATTATTATTATTATTATTTACCTGGTTAATTAAAGGTTGAAAATTTTTTTTTTGAAACATAATATTTTCGTAAAAAAAGGGATAAAAAGGGAATAAGAAGGAAGATAGGAAAGGAAAACTAAAAACACCTTTTCAAAGTTAAAGGAAGAAGAAGAAGCGCATTACTAATGATACCATAAACAACGCGAGCCTTTTTTTTTTTACCTCAAACCTTTTAATATTTAAAAAAAAATATTCGACCCTTTTACGCCCCGTCGAGCTGACCGAAAATGACCAGGATTAATGATGATAATAATAATAATACAGGTCTAAGAAAATTTTCTTTTTAAAAAAAGGAAGGAAGGAATCATTTTTTTTGCGGCGTCTCATAAATCACGTGCGCTCAACATATAATCGGGTCTTTTGATGTTTAAGAATGACAGGAGATGGATTGAAGACGCTAAAGGGTCATGTGAACCGATATCCCTTATTACTATTACTACTACTACTCACCCTCAACCCCTTTTTTATAATATTAACAAAAACCCTACTCAAAACTTTTGGATTAATAAAGTAAATATTTAGCCATATTATTTTGACGGACATTATCCATTTCTTTTGTTGTTGTTGTCAGGTATTCGTGCGTAAAAAAATTATCATTATTATTATTATCGTTGTTGTTGTTGTTATAAACCGAATAAGACGTTTTGAGGAAAACAAAATTTAACTTACCGTTAGTATTGGTGGTGTAAGCATTTGTTCTGTGTGCCATGAGCAAGGAAACGTGGCCAGGTCCCAAATGTGGGGGCTGAGCAGAGAGAATATTATGTAGCAAAGGTTTATGCTCGACAGGTTCTCTCTTGATGGTTATTCCTCCCCCATTCGGCGAAGAAGGCCCGAGATCAATTAATGAGTGATGAGTGCTGCTTGTATCCACTGAAACAACAACAAACAAACAATTGTTTTATTTAAAAAAGAAAAGAAAAGAAACCGACGGACGTCGGGTGTGAATTATAAATGTTTACGGTTAATGATTTCATCACCCGCCCGTGGAACCTTAAATCCTTTTAATTATCTTTCCTTTCCCTTCTTCTTCTTTATCCTTTTTTTTTGTAACATCTGAATATAAACAACTTATGGCATGACCGAGTGTTAAGGTAGTAGTACCACCAATACGATTATTACAATAAACTTTCTATCAGGATGCGAACGTTTCCGTTGTTTTAAAAAAAATTTTTTTTTAATGAGTACGTCATGGGTACTTTCTTTGTGTGTTTTCGGGTAGTTCCCATCGGTTATTTCAAAAACGGAAATGATTCAGTCATTAATAAATTAAATATTCTCTTTCTTTCAACAAAAACATTCGAGAAGCTTTTCGTCGTTTTGATAAACGTAAAATTACCAACAGCCAGCCCCCCCTCCCACACACCACCTCCTCATTATAAGAGGACATTAATTAGTCTCCTTTTCAGACACATGACTTGAGGGTAAAAAAAGAAATGAGCCGTTAGGTTTAACGGTTTTCACTAAAGGAGTTTCTTTTTTCTTTCTCTCCTTTGCCTTATGCCCAACAACAAAATACCCTAATGTCTCTCTCTCTCGTCAACGTGACAGCGTTTCCACCGACCGCCTTACCTAAAAAGGGAAGTCAACAAAAAAAAACCTACCGAGATGAATGAATAGGGAAAGTCATCGAACTGAAACCTATTTCAGGTATTCAACCAGACCGTGACGTAGAGAAAGAAAATAAAAAAAATTCATCTTTAAAGTTCGTGACGTCAATTTTTGACTTTTTTATAACAATAACAACCGACAGCAATCGCGACACGATGAAAAAAAACGTTCCATTATCTGGTATCTTAAAACTTTTTTGAATAAAAAAGAAGCGAAGATATCGCTACACGTCGAAAGAAAAAAGAATTTTAAAGAATAATGATAATAATAATAATACAGACGCGGGCAATCTCGTATCTGGTTCAAGGCAAACATATTAATGAAGTCCCAAAAGAAACGATGACGGATTTTTCCTTTTTAAGAAAATTTTCGTACCGTGAATGAATTATAAAAAAAAAAAAAAAATCGGTCGGCGGTTATTCCGCGCGCAACCTAAAAAAATCTTTTGGCAAAACAAACAAAAAAAATCTGTCACGTGTACAAATGCGTTGTTCGTCAAAAGTAACAAACAACAACAACAACCAAACATTAATTTTATATTTATATATTTTTTCTAAGATTCACAACAACCCTTGTTTCGAATTAAAAAAAAAAAAAAAAAAACAAACGTGTCACTAGAATTTTTTTTAAAATAAAATCGTGACTGAAATTATATTTTATCGGGAGGGGGAGGGGGGAAACCTAGGATGATAATTATAATGACGTCGTCGTGTGCAAAGAAAAATGCACCACACAGACACACCATTCACCTGAAAACAAAAAACAACAACACCCAACAAAAAAACAAAACAATCAAAACAACAAACAAACAAAAAAGTGTCAATTATTTATTACCCAACCTGGATAATAATAAAAAAAATCCGACCGTTTGAAAACGGTAAAGACGACAACGACAACCACAACCACAACCACCACCACCACCGTCACCCGTCACGACACGACGACCGAGAAAAACATTTTTTTTTTTTTTTTAATATTAATTGCAACATAATAATAATCGTGACCTTTGCAAACATCACGTTGATAATGATGATGATGATGATAACATTTGTCAAAGAGAGAGAGAGAGAGAAATAAATATCATCAATACGATCGGTTTATGTATTAATTTAATTTAATTTTTTTTCAAGGTGGTAACGAACGACTTTTGAATCCTGGATAACATGATGATGATAATGATGATGATGATGATGATGCTGTGGAAATGGCGCAAAATAAAAGGAGAAGCAGTAGAGCCGCATATTTTAACAGTTACTTCTTTATTTATTAATTAATAAGAAAGAAAAAAAAAAAAGTTAACCTTTACTAAAAAGAAAAATCATCTATTAAATTTTCCCATTAAATAAAAATTTATTGATGGCGTCGTCGACGTCGACGTCGTCTGCTACTACAACTACCTACTACCACACCTTTTACCGTAAAACAACACAACCATTTTTTATTTTACGGTTTTTTTTAAAAAAAAAAAAAAAAGTTAGTGGGAAACCTTGGGAGACTTATAAGAAGATGATTCAAAAAAACAAAATAATAATAATAATAATGATAATAATAATGATGATGATGAGGATAATAATAACAAATAAATAATATTTAAAGAAAAAAAAATTAAATCGAATTCGTGTGACGTTTTTCCTTTTTTTCTTTTTCTTCTTCTCTCTTACTCTTTAAAAAAGGATGGATAGTTAAAAAAGGATAGAAAAGGATGGAAAAGGGTGGAAAAGGATAGAAAAAAGAATTAAATTTAAAAAAATTTTTCTCTTCTTTTTTTTTTTTTTTATGGGAAAAATAAAAATTTTGGAAACAAAAACGTATTTATCGATAAAAATGAAAATCCGTTTCAAATTGTGGAGGGAAATTTTTTTTTTTTTTTCTTTCCCAAGGTTGGTAAGAATTAATAACCTACATGGGTGCAGCATTTAAATTAATTTTAAATAAATAAATATTTTTAAAATATTATTTTTGTATTAATGAGAATAAAAAAAAAAAAAAACATGTGAAAAAGAAGGAGGGGGAGGAGAAGAAGAAAAAGAAGAAGATGAATATGTCATAATTTAAAAAAAAAAAAAGTAAAAAAACCCGAAGGAAAACTAGAGAGAGAAAGAGAGAGAGAGAGCAAAAAAAGGCGCAAAATGTGTTGCCATTTGTTGAAAATTGAACCACCGCCTTGTAAATTTTCTTGCAAAGATTCTTTCTCTCCATTTTTTTTTTTTTTTTCATTATTATTATTATTTAAATCGATAATTTTTTTTACGAATAACACAATTTTTACGATTCCTTTGAGACAGTAAAAAAAAAAAAAAAAGGAAAAAAGGAAAATAAATAAATAATGCGCACGAATGTAAAAGGTAAAAAAAAAAAAAGAGACGATATTCTGTTTTTTAGGTTTAAATAATGGAAAAAGGAGGTTTTTTTTCTCTCTCGGTTCTGGAAAACGTCTCTCTCTCTCTCTCTCTCTCTCTCTCTTTCATATTTAAATAATAATAATAATAATTTTTGTGTTTCAATTTACATAAGTCCGTCATAAAAGAGAGAGAGAGAGAAAACGTAACTTTTCTTTCGTCATTTTTTTTTCGTTCTATGTTTAACTTACACCCGTTATAAAATTTCGTTTAAAATCGTCAAACTAACAAAAAAAATTTTTTTTTTTTTTTTTAATGTTGTCGCCTTGACCCAAATTTTTTTTATTTAAAAAAAAGAGAGAGAGAGAGAGAGAGAGAGAGAGAGAAGTGAACTCTTCGAATTAATAATGAAGAAACTTTTTTTTTTCTCTCCTTCTTCTTCTTTTTCATCTTTTTTTTTTTACGTTTTTTTTCCTTTTCACTCACACACACACACACACACACACACACTCTCTCTCTCTCTCTCTTTCTTTTTATTATTTAAAATATTTTTTTCAGGTATTTATTAGCCCGATAGTAGGTGGTCGCTAAACCTTTTTCTCTCTCTCTTTTTTACTCCCTGTTTAAAAAAAAAAAAACGTCAAAAGAACAATCGATCGTTTCCCCCTCTCTCTCACTCTCTCTCCCTCTTTCTCTTTTTTTTTATATAAGCGACAAAAAAGGAAATTTCACGGTTATATACAAAAGGTAAGAAAATAACCGTAAGAAGTAGTCGTGGCACTAGCTACCTAATTTCTTTCTTTTTCTTCTTTGTCGTAAAAAAAAAAAAACTTGAATTAAAATCATTCATTTTCAAAAACGTGAGAAGACAAAAACAAACAAAAAAACGGATAATTTTTAAAATTGCAAATCCGGGGGGGAGGGGGGAAGAGAGAGAGAGAGAGAAAATTCTAAAAAAAAACGTTTTCGAAAACGTGTTTGGAAAAGGTAGGAAGGGAGTGAGGGGAGGTGGGAAAAAACGTTTTTCCAAATCGAAACAATTTCGATTTTGAATTTAAATTTACACAGAATGACAACGTCAATCAGTAGCAGACGAAAAAAAAAAAAAAGGAAATAAAAAATTTAAAGAGAATCGGAAAAATTTCACGAAATTATTTATTTTTTTTCAAATAAACGGAAACGGAAATGGAAATACGTCGATCGTTTCGTTTTTCCTAAAAAAAAAAAATGTTTTCGGGATAATTAATTTTTTTTTTCACTTGCAAA
The DNA here is from genome assembly GCF_000006295.1 of Pediculus humanus corporis. Classification (NCBI taxonomy): domain Eukaryota; kingdom Metazoa; phylum Arthropoda; class Insecta; order Psocodea; family Pediculidae; genus Pediculus; species Pediculus humanus. Next base: position 79,675 of record NW_002987117.1, read on the forward strand.
CGAATAAAAATCATCATCATTATTATTATCGCATACAAAATGATATAAAGCAAACGATTGTGACGTAAACGAACAGGAAAAAAGAAAGAAAAAAATTCAGTGTCAACAGACACTGAATTTTTTTTTTTTTTTTTTTTTTTTTGGATCCGCAATAAAAATTTTGGATTTTAACCAAAAACGTAACATTTTAATTCTTCCTGTGAAACAATTAAAAATAATCGTCTGCACACACACGCGCGCGATTATATATATTTATTATCATTATCATCATTATTATTATTATTTAAATTTGAATCACATGACACGTCATTTAAATTTTTTTTTTTTCCTCATCGCCATCCGTTTCAGGTCCGTTTCTTTATCCCAAAATGCCAAATTCGGAATTATACATTGTTACACTCTTTCCACGATGTTTTTCCGGTACCGAAATGTTTTATTCGGAAAATCAATTTTGTTGATGATTTATAAATCGATCCCGTTTCCTCCTCCTCCTTCTCCCCTGTTGACTGCTGACGTAATTGGGCGTACGTTTCCGTCATTTTTTTTTTTATTGACCTCATTCGGCCCGAAATTTTATTTCGTTCATTTCGAATTATTTAAAATATCGAACAACCGGAAATAGAAAAAGCATACGTACGGACGTCAATAATTAATCGATCCCTGTTTTCCCTCCCTCCCTCCCGTCGGAATATAAAAATCGCTTTTATTATTATTATTATTACTTTCGTCTGCTATCGCGACTCGAACACTCTGGCAAATACGCAAATTAATTTAATTACATAATTTTATTTTAAAAATAATAATAATAATAATAATAATTATTTAACAGTCGTTACGGTTAAATGAAAATTAAAAAGAGACGGAAAAACAGGACAAATGTATAAGAGTGAGAGAGAGAGAGAGGATTTCTTTTTAATTCGTCCAATAACAATTAAAAAATAAAAAATAAAAAAAATTTTTTTTTTCTGTCAAACGCCAAAAGGTAGGTCAACATTTGCCAATTACCTAAAACACACAGCTGACTGGTGCCCTAAAAAAGCTCACGGATCCCAATTAAATTTTAAAAATTCAAAATGGCGGACGACATGATACAAAAATACACACACACAAACACACAAACGCAAACACACACATTTTTTATTGCGTGAGTTTTATTGGCAATAATAATTTTTTACACAACAGAAACAACACGAAACCATCGAAAATCGATCGATTTATTATTATTATTATTTTTTCGTAACTTCTTCGACAGGAAAACAGGAAAATGATGATGATGATAATATCATTTATACATTTCGAAAATAAAATTTTTTTTTGTGCAACTCGGTGAACACACACACACATAGATAGATATTGCAATCACGATCGAAACGTTTTCATAATAATAATAATAATGATGATGATGATGATTTTTTTTTCACGCGAATTCACGCATTGGTGCCAATTGGAGCAACACATTTAAAAAAAAAAAAAAAATGGCGGTCGACCTTTCGGATGTGAGTAAAAAACAAACAACAAGTTGAAGTTTTTTTTTTTTTTTGTTTTTTAAAACGCGCGCGTGTTTGTGACAAATACGTGTTAGCAACCCTCCCCCCTCCCTTTTCCTCTCCTCTTGACTACCCTCGTAACCTTTTTTTTCTTACCTTTTTTTCCACCCTAACCATCCTCGTATTACGAAAAAGGTTTCGAGTTACTCACGACCTCTTTTTTTTTGTGTCTCCCTTACGTTACGTAAAATTTTTCGTTTTTATTTTTATCGCGCGTAATCCATCTTATATAGATTGAGAGAGAGAGAGAGAGAGAGAGAGAGAGAGAAACGCGGGCGTTATCACTCAGTAAAAATCACAATAAAATGGGTTATTTTCCATAATAATAATAATAATAATAATAACGGACGGTCGTCGAACAAAGGAGAAAAAAAAGCAAGTGAATAAAAAAAATTGCGGTTCAACCCTTTAACACTAACAAGAGAGAGTGAGAGGGGAAAAAAGGTTCTAGAAGGTTTTACGATCAAGATAAGGTACGCGTACACATTCTTAACGCAAGATATAAATCGGCGTTCGAAAGGTTTTTTTTTTTCAACCCTTATTCGTACGAATCCTTTTCCATCATCGACCCCTATTTTTTAATTATGCTAATGAAATCTTACTCTAACAATAATAATAATAATTTTTTTACTATTTACTACTACTACTACAATCGAGTAGTAGGGATAATAGTAATAGTACCTGTGACGTTACAAAAAGTTAATGAACCAAATTATTATCATCATCACAGTCATATTCGCGAACTCGTTACGAGAAAGGAAAAGAAAAATAATTTTTTTGTTTTTTTGGAATTTTCATTTTAAAAAAAATACATTTAAACAAAAGTTAAACTTGTAAAAAACAATCTTTTTAAAATGAATGAATTAAAAAAAAATTGCATTTAGCCAATGGTGAAGTGATAAGAGAAAGAGATAAATGGAATCGTAAAAAGATATATTTTTCACATGGTTATTTTATTAGAAAGTAAATTTTAATAACGTTACAAATCGAGTTTTTGGACTCCGATTCGTGTTAGTAGGACACTCGCACACGTACAAAAAAAAAAGAGTGAGAGAAAAAGAAAAAGAGAGAGATAGAGAGAGGGAAAAATGGTGACTGCCATATAAAAAAAAAATAATAAAGGAGTGAGATTTGCATCAGAGGGAAATCCCCTCTCATCATATGTTTTTTATTTACATTTATGCGGATTTTAATGCGATAAATAATTTATTTTCAAACAACTCGAATCGATCGATACGGCAAAAAAAAAAAATGTCATTATCGATTAATGATTTGAGGAAATGGCGGATAGAAAGAGAGAGAGAGAAAGAGAATGTGAATCTAGTCACTTTTACCAAAGTCAAATAAAAAAAACAAACATTTCCTTTTGAAAGTTTATTAACTCCATTAAAATTTATCATCATCTTTTCATCCGCATCCTCCTCATCACCATCGCCATCATCATCATCATCATCATCATCATCATCATTATTATTATCATCTTGACGACGTTGTTATACGTTTGTTGTTCGTATATACCATCAGGTACATTTCCTCTTCCTCGCCTTTCTTTCCATGACCTACTTTTTCTTTGCATTCTTTTCTTTTTTTTTTTTACCCACCATATCAAACAAACGAACGAACTAACAAACGGTGGTGGTTGTTGTTGTTGTCTCAAATACCTTTTTTTTTAAAAGTTAATGACTCTCATTTATTTTTTTTCTTTCTTTCAAATGTATACTTTAACGAAAAAAAAAAAAAAAAAAAAAACGTTTGCGTCTCTCTCTTTCGTTTCCCCTTTTCCACGACCCTCACAAAAAATTAAATAATAATAATGATGATAATAGTCAAAATCCTCCTTATTTATAATTTATCATCTTTTTTTTCCCATTGACTAAAAATTTCTTCTGCTTGCTCAATCATGACATTTAAAAAAAAAAAAAAACTTTTTATATGTATAATTTATAATCTTAAACTAATTTTTACCGATTAAGAAAGTAAATAAATAATTTGCCAAATTTGTAATCGTCGTGGAAGAAGAAGAAGAGAAAAGAAAATATAAAATTTAAGGGTAGGAAGAAATTTTTTTAATAATAATAATAATCGACCCAAATACCAAAGTGGAACATTTCTGTTTTTTTTACGTTCAATGATACATGACGGGAAGCCTCACCCATTGAATTCGAAAACTTTAAATTCTACGCCCAATTAATTATGTTTAATTAACGAGAGAGAGAGAGACAGAGAGAGGGGGGGGTTTAAAAAAAAGGATTAAGAAAAAAGATGACTTTAAAAACCGAAGAAAACACAGACAAACAAAAAAAAAGGACGAAAGGGTTCGTTGTCGCACTCATCCCGCACGCGCACACACGTTCTAATTAACCACAAAAAAAAAGGGCCCTCATCGAAACGATGATGATGATGATAATGATAATGACAAAGACGACAATAACGACAATAATAATGATTATAATATCTTTTCTTCTTTTTCTTCTTCTTCGCGTGCCATTAAAATAATTATTATTAATTTATAAACGTGGATTTAGGGAGAATGAGAAAAACAATACCGCCACGAAGAAGACAGAGACAAAGACAAAAAGGATAGACACGTACCTTTCAACGCTTTTTTTCTTTTGTTTTCGATGGCAACCCTTTGTTAAACGTGAACGGCTCGTGTTTGTTTGTTAACCTTAACGAATTTTTTTTTTTTTTTTTTAAGGGATGCAAATTAATTATTTGATTTACAACTACCCCGAAAGGAAAATCTTTTAGATGAGCTCACTCATGTATTTTTTTTTTTTTTACGGACGGTGATAATTGGAACGTGACCACCACGATTTGGCTTATATTATTATTATTATTATTATTATTATTATTTTACAACGGCTCAAGGTTAGTTTGCCAACTAATTTCGACACTACTATTTAACTTGTTGTTACCTTCTTACGGTTAACGTCCGAAAAGTGTCGATGTGTGTGTGAGTGCGCGCGTGTATGTCGTAATTTTTTTAAACGGCACATTTTTAACTTTATTATTATTATTATTATTATTATTATTATTATTATTATTATTATTAATCGCTTTTGAATTATTTTGGCCCTAAAGGTCGCTTTACCCCCTCCACCACCGCTATTTTTAAACGAAACGAAAAAAAAACGTGTAACAAGAAAAATGATTTGGATAACAAAAAAAAAAAAAAAATCTCGTGTTTAAAAACGAGACTTTTTATATTAATAAAAAAAAACCAGTCGTCGTCATTATTATTATTATTATTATTATTATTATTTTCAATTTCCTCATTCTTAACCAATTCCAATTATTATTATTATTATTATTATTATTATTATGGTTTAATCGATTCGAACCATTTTTAAATTTAATATTACAAATAATACTCCTCATCGACGAAAAGGTTACGACAACAATTCGACTTTTTTTATCGTTTAAAAAAAAAAAATGGAGGGAAAATGAGTGTGAAATTTTTTTTAAAAAAAAAACATTCGGTTTAACTAGTAAAATAATAATAATGATAATAATGATGATGATAAAAACTGGAATTTCAATAATATTACGAAGAGAAGATACGACGTTAAAGTGGAAAGGTCTTGTTCTTCACATAATTTTTTTTAATGTGAAATATATTTCGGACCTTGGAAAAACTTGGAAAACTGGAATTTTTTACACGGGCGTATTATTATTATTATTATCCAGCGAGTTTTTTTTTTAATAAAATGAAAGAGGCGAAATAATGGCAAAATACCAATTTAAAAAAAAAAAAAAAATTTCAATCGCTTGTTTGTTCGAATGCGAGTATATTAGTGCCACGTTTTTTTCTTTCGTACGTAATTAAAAAACGTGCCATAAATTAAAAGCGATTGATCGAGGTTTGTGCTCTCATTATAGCGCTATAAATAACGAAATAATAATAATAATTTTTTTTTTCGCTCGAAAATTTGAGGGGGAGGAGGAGGAGTAGGGGGAACTAGAAAAAAATTTTCACCACCTCCCTTTTCCCATTTTCACGAACTACACGGACGCACCCACACGATACCCACGAAAGGGGGAGCTTGTACAAATGGGGAAGGAGGAGGAGGGGAAAATAAAAGGGAAAAGAAAAAGAAAAAAAAAACAAAATCGTTACGAAAGTAATAAGAGAGAGAGAGAGAGAGAGAGAGAAAGAAAAACAGTAGAAAAGTTAGTTTTATCTTTTGAGGTCACTTCCGTAGAGTCGAGAAATTATGCCATGTTTTTGTTAAATGTGGGTTATGTTTACAGAAAAAACGTTATCTCCAATTGTGTTTCCTCTCTCGCGTGGAAAGGGCCCCGCCAAGAGAGAGAGAAAGAGAAAGAAAGAGAAAGGGAAAGGGAGAGAGAGAGAGAGAGAGAGAGAGAGGAGGGAGAGAGTAAGTAACCTCTTACAATCTAAAAACATTCGTTATTACTAAATCGATTAAGCAATTTTCTTTCTTTCTCTCTCTCTCTCTCTATGTCAGGTTATCATCCATCCGATTATTATTATTATTATTATTATTATTATGTTTTTTAAAAGGCAACAACATGTTGTCATTATTATTAAGCAAACAAAATTCTTTTAAAAATTTAAGCGAGGGAGAGGGGTCACGATACCTTTTTTTCTAGGTTTTCTCGCGGTATTGGTCTAATAATTTAGCAAGAACCACGATTCTCCAGAGTTTTTTTTTTTTTTTTTTGGAAAAAAAGCACTTCTTCATCATTATCGAAAGAAAGAAAAAAAAAAACTCCAGGGATGAAAAAGTTTTCAAATTGTGAGAAAATTTTTTTTTAAGTCAAAGGGCAAAACCACCTGGAGGTGGATGATAATTTTACTCGCTCTTATAAATACCTGAATTTTTATTCAAACATTCATTTAAATTTATTATTATTCTGCAACCACGATATTTTTTTTCGTAACGGAAACGTATAACGTCACGACTTTTTTTTTTAAAAAAAAACAATCCGGTTTTCATTGATTTCTTTTCATTTCCGGTGATTCCGAATTGATTTCCCTCATCCATTTCAAATCACAAAAAAAAAAAAAAAAAAACATGTCGGGTGACCTCGTGACCTAATTAAATTTTCGAACGGAAATAAAAACTTGAAAAAGGATAATAATAATAATAATAAATCTTCGTCGGTTTATCGTTTCACATGCGACTTTTTTTTTTTCCTCCTCCTCCTCCTCCGACTTAGGGGGAAAGTAGGTAGGTAGGTAGGTAAGTAGTACCTCAAACAAAACAAACGAGATATCAAATTTTTTTTTTGTTTCTTCGTATCTTTTTCCTCCCCCCTTTTATTTTCACGTGCGAATACTACTACCTTTCAGGTATACATTATCGTCATCATCATTATCATTTGTTCTTTTGTTCGGGTTGCGATTGTTAGAAAAAAAAAAAATCATTCTTTCGTCAAAATAAAATAAATCATCATCAACATCGACCGGGGGGTTATATCCCTTTTTGACTTTACAAAAAATTCCAATAGATTTCGCCACCCTCGCGTTTTCCCTCAACCACCTCACTACCACCCGCCCCCTCCCCGCAGTGACGTAGAAAGTAATAATAAATGACGTTACGAACGGGAGTGAAAATGATATTAAAAAAAATATTTTTAATAATTGTCGTTTGGAAAAAAACCGCGTCCCGATAATAATATTATTAAAAACGCATTAACGATTTCCTTTTTCTCTTTAAATGACTTCAATGATGATGATGATGATAATGATGATAATGATGCCTTCGCTACGAAAAAAAAAAAATGATCGCACGAAAAAAGAAAATGAGAATGAAAATAAATATGGCGGCGACGGCGAATCGTTTCACTTTTTTTTTTTTCCTTTACGTTAAAACAACAACAAAAAACGTTTTACGTTACGAGAAGTCGTTTCCGGTTTTGATAATTAATTATAAACATTGTTTACGAATGACGGAGAAGAAAAAAAAAAACAGATATTAATTTAAGGTTAAGCCTTTGCACACGTATCTCGTTTCTTATGATGCAATTTAATGGAGTTGACATTGCACTTATAATGCACTGTGAACTCACCGCATTTAATTTTTTACTTGTCTGTGCATAAAATGAAAGAGTGAGTGAGTGAGTGAGAGAGAGAGAGAAAGAGAGAGAGTAACAAGATAATAAATGTTGCCAGTTGCATCTAGGCAAATATGCCAGAATCCTTGTTTTTCAATGCCAAATAAAAAAAAAGAGAAAGAAAGAGAGAGATACATGTGTTTTTAATGCAACATTAAGTTATAATAATAATAATTATTATTATTATCGCGTGCGCATGCGTTTAACGCAAACTTTCTTTTCCAAATAATAATAATAATCACTTTAGGGGAAAAAAATTAAATTTTATTTAGCATCGATTTAAAAAAAAAAACCTGAAATTTGGAGAGCAAAAATGTCGGCCATTTTTTTTTTTTAAATTTTCCTACGTTTTATTATTATTATTATTATTATTATTATTATTATTAAAAATTTCGCCGAAACGTATTCGAAAAAAAGTGATAATAATAATAAAATTTAAAAAAAAGTCGAAAATGTTGTAAAAAAAAAAAAAAAGGATAGAAAGAGAGAGGGAGAAAGAAATTTAATAACGTTCGAACAGGAAGTTTCGACGGTAATATAGGTCGCACCGGAAATGACGTAATTAGGTATTATTTACCATTCGAACGATATTATTTAATAAAAAAAATCAAAGTCGAAGGAAAATCTTTTTTCTTTTTCGTTTCCTCTTTTTGTCGCATCAAAAAGAAAAATTTAATTTTTTGTTTTTTAACTTTTGCTGTGCTTTAATTACATTTTCGAAATCAAAAAAATAAAAATTGATTCAAGCGGTAAATAAGAGCAAAATAATAATAATGATGATGATGACGATTTTTTATTTCCATTTCGTCAATTCGAAAAAAAAAAAGAAAAATTTTTTTTATTTTTTTTTCCACCTTAACCTCAAGGTATTCCCTCCTCCCCTCCCTCCCCCTTCTACTTTAGGAAATTTAAAAAGCGTACAAAGGAAAATTTTACCATCATCATTTAATAAAATTCATTTCCTTTGAGAAAATTCTCTCAAAGGAATAAATCAATAGAGTTTAAATGCTTTAAAAAATGAAACGAAACGAAAAAAAATTTTTTTTTAATGGAACAAGAGCGGAAAAAAAACGTTCGCGGCATTTTCCTTTTACAATTATTTGAAAAAAGGAAAAAAGGAAAAATCGGCGTGATATCGGTTAGATCTTCCTACAACAACTTAAACAAAAAAAAAAAAATTGTATTACTCACACCTTCCATTGTTAACTCCTCGTAAAAGGAAATTGCACATTTTATTTCGATGGGGATGACATTTCCATTGTTCTTCGAATGGACCATTCATCCATCCATCGACAATTTTTTTTTTTCATCCCCTACATGATGCAATTTCGTAACTATGGTTACTAACCGCATCCCCTTTCCTTTTTCCTTTTTCATTTTTTTTTTATACGTTATAAAAACCATTTACAATTGTTTAAAATTGCATCAAAAAAAAATAAAAAACGATCGGCAAAAAAAAAAATATAAACAAATCGTAGGCGGAGGAGGTAGAGGAGGGGCGGTTAGGGGAAACTTTCCCGTTAAAATCGTATGCTATTATTTACAATTTTTTTTTTTAACGTCATCCATTAACCGTCATAAATTAAAATTTAATTCTTTAGGAATTATTTTTGGGAAAACTCGTAATTTAAGGGATTATAAACGAAAACATACAAAAAAAGTTTCGACAAACATTCCAGTCGTGAGATTTCGAAAATAATAATAATAATTTTTTGACGTATTTGCGACAACAATGGTGGATTAATTATTATTATCAAGGACGATTTCGAAAATTTTTTTTCCTGTTTCCACAAAAAAAAAAAAAGGAGATCAACGACCAAAGTTTTATCACGTCCGATTTTGCATTTGCATTATGGGAGAAGGATCATCGATTTCGGGAAAAGGAAGAAAACCTTTTCCTACTCGACAATCGAAAGCGGAAAGCATCAAACGAGAGATTTTTAATTCGAAAGGAAAAAAAGAAAAAGAAATGAAAAAGTGAAAACTTGTCAGCTGTTGTTATTTTAAAAAAAAAAAAAAAAAAAGAGGAAATCATTGTACGAACCAAGAGGAACAATTGCATTAGCAACAAGACAGAAAAAAAAGGCACACTGCCGAGGGGCGGAAAAAAAATGATTCCATAGGGACGCCAAAAGGGAAATTTTACCCCCACCTCCACCACCTCCTCATCCTCCTCCTACATAACCATCATCGTTCCCTTTTTTTCGACAGGAGGAAAATCGGGAGAGAGTAAAAAAAAAAAGGGATAATAACAATAAGGACAAAAGCTTAATATCACATCTGCTGTGTATATATGACGTCACCGATGGGATTTGTCAGCTTCGTTTTTAAACATTGGTCCAGACGTAGTAGGATAATCGAGTCCGGGTGGGTTGTTGTTGTTACCATAACTCAAAAACGGAAAATTCAACGAACTGTATCAAATCCCGTTGGGGGCATATACGAGGCATCACTCACTCACTCACTCACGCGATGGGCACCATCATCGTCTTCTTATTACTCTTCCCACGTTATCATCCACCACCACCACCGCCTACTATCTCTCATCATATTACCATCTTTAAAAACCCTTAAAAACTAACCCTCTACTCAATTTTCTTTATACAGTTATATAAAAAAAAAAAAAAGAAAGAAAGGCTACCACTATTTGATTATAATTTAAAACGTCAGATAATTTTGACAAAGGTGGTAAAAAAATCCCTGAAATTTTTTTTTAAGGAATCATCCCCCCCGAATTATAAAAAAAAAAATACCTGCTACGAAAATCGAGGTCATGGATCCTCCCACCGCCCCAAAGTATAAAAAAAAATGTCAAATTTGATTTTTTGCAAATAATAATAAAAAAAGGAAAAATCATCCTTTTTTATTTTTTATAAGTTATTTTTCATTATGAATTCTACACCCATTGAACACATTCTAATATAGAATGGGTGAGAGAAAGAGAGAGAGAATGTAAGGGCAAAAGAGAGTAAGTGAGAAAGAAAAAAGAATGAAAGAAATCATCCCTTTTCAAAATGAGTATAACAAATAAAAGATAAAGTTTAGGGTAAGGCAAACATAACTTTCTTTTCCTTTTTCTCATAGAATAAAAAACATTGAAGAGAAATAACAACAACAACAACAACCTTTTCTGTGCCTTTTTTTTTTCAAAAAAGGTTTTCAGGTATACGTAAAAAAAAAAAAAAAAAAAAAAATTCTGCATATCGTAACTTTCCCTTTACGGTTGACCTAAAAAAAAATTTTTTTTTATCCCCTTCCTAAGGCTTAAGGGTAGTTTTTTTTTTTTGTTAAATCCGTTATTTAAAGAAATGTAATTATACAACAACTACAATCAAACAAAACCTTTTTTTTGGAAAGGGGGGAATGGGGGGTGCGTGAAGTGTGGGGGGAAGGAGATGAAGGGCTTACTACAAACGAACCTAAAACTATAAAAAAATTTTTTTTTATGTTGTTTGTTTCGATTTACGCACGTTTACGAGAATTTTTTTTTAAAAACAGGTTTCGATTTCACCTGATACCTGAATTTAACTAATTATCAATAATAAAAATAATAATAATGAAAACCATAGTGATGATAATGATGATGATTAACGATCGAAAAAAAAAAATTTTTTTTTAACGTAAAATCTCACAAAACAAACGATATACAAACACGATTACAAATAAATTTTTTTTTTTGTAGTATTGCGACAAACGTTTGTTTTTTAAATAACAACAACGACAACCCCAACAACTACAATCGAATTAAAACGTTACAATTTTTTTTTTTTTTGATACGACGACAAACGATTTTAATTTTATTTTTGTATTTTGTGTCCGATTGTTGATTGAAAAAAAAGAAAAAATTTACGGGGGGGGCCTAAAAAAAAATTTTGTCGTTTGTTAGTATGAGCACGGGAAGAGGAGGAAGGAGGAGAGGAAGGGGAGACATTTTTAGTGCCGGGAAAAGGGGAGAAAATAATTTTTTTACGCATACTGCGTTCGGATTCTTACTCGTATTTGTTCTACGTCATAAACTTGACTCGTTCATTGATCACGATTGTTTTTGTTTTTTATCATACCTTTCTTTCCACATAACATTAACTATTTCCTTTATATTCATCATCATCATTAATATTATTATTATCATCATGGTTGTTTGTTGTTGTTGTTTTGTTTTGACTTCCCCATCCGATAATAATCCAACTGATTTAGCAATAATTTCATCTTCCGGAATTAATTATTTTTTCATTGTGTAATTTTTTTTTTTTTTAATTTTTTTTCATTCGATTGTTTTTTTTTGTTTGTTTGTTTGTTCGAGTTGTTGTTGTTATTGCAGGTGATTTTAAAATTTAGGATTTTTTTTGCATTTTCGCAATTTTTTTTTTTTTGTAAACACACACTTATTGTTTTTTATTTCTCTTTCCGAAAAATGTGTGCGAGGGTTGTTTTTTATCTTTCCTTCTTTCTTTCTTTCTAGAAGAGAAAATTTTTTTTCTTTTCTTTTCTTTCCTTTTTTGTTTGTTTGTTCGTTCGTTCGTTTGTTTGTATTCTATTTTTACATTTACCAACTTTCTCTTTTTCATTTTTCTTTTACTTTTTTTTAAGAAAAAAAAAAAAAATAATATATAACACAAAAAACTAAATTGGATAACCATCGGGGGGTGAATCTTGTTCGTTTGTTTGTTTGTTTGTTTATTTATTTATTTATTTATTTTTCCTGGAGAAAGGCATTTTTTCTTTCTTTTTTTCCGTATAGTAATAATAATAATAATAATAATAATAATAATGATAACTTTTTCTTTTTTTTCTTTTTTTTTTACTATTTGGGTGAAATATTTTTTTCTTTTGTGTCGAGTGTGCATTGTTTTCATCCAATTTTTTTTTTTTTTTTTTTTAAACAACAACAAACGCGAAATTTTTTTTTTTTTTTGAAAATCGTTATACTTTCTTACACGATGATAATAATAATAATAACAAAGGAACAAAATATTTTAATTTATTTGGCATTTTTTTAAAAAAGAAAAAATTTCATTCGATGTGCATCGGTTAGTTGCATTGCCAAAACAAAAAAAAAACACAACAAACACACAAACAAACGAAAGAACGAGCGATAGAGAAAACAAATAATAAAATAATTTTCCTTTTTGTTTCGATAAAAATAATAATAATAATAATAAATATCCTTGAAAAAGAAAACAAATTATAAATTTAACAAAAAAAATGGATTTTTTAGAGCAAAATAATTTTTGCAGGCCCGGAAACGACAAGACAACCTGAACTTGTTCCTTAAGATAATCATCAGCTCTACAATACCAAAAGAAAAAAAAAGAAAAAAAAGTTGTTCAGAAAACCACTTTCTACCCGCGTGTGTATGTGTGTGTATGTGATTTAATCCGGGTCAAATATGTGCACAGAAACCAAATTCTAGTCCGATTTCCTCCGATTTTTTTTGTCGTTTCAAGGTTAAAACTCTTTGACTGACTTCTTATTGCTCTGATTCTTTTACGAAAAAAAAAAAAATCAAACCGAATTCAACAACCGTGCAGAAAGAGAGGGAAAAAAAACATGCACATGCACACGCACACGCACGGACGCGCATAATAATAATTATTATAAACAACGACGATACTGGAAGTGAAAAAAAAAAAAAATGTCTTTGACATTTTGCGTCAAATCCAACGACAAAAAACAAAAAATTTTTTAAAAATAAACAAACAATGAAACAAACGAAAAAACAAAACAATAATAATAATAATAATAATACAACAACAAACAAACAAACGAAAAAAAAAACATTGATTGCCGTTAAAAATCAGGTTTACAGGTAACAAAAGAAAGAAATTTTTTTTTTTGAATGGACGCGAACGAAATTTTTTTTTTTGGGGGGGTGGAAGGAGGTTATTTTACTTCCTCACGTCGATTCTTTTCGAAATCGAACGTCGCCCCTTTGCCCCCCATTTTCAAATTAAAAAAAAGAAGGAAGGAAATTGAATCGAAATCGGGAAGGGGGGGGGCTAAAATATTAAAGGAAAAAAAATTTTTTTTTTTTTTCCTTCAGTCAATCGGATGAAAACCTAATGAATCGAATTGGAGAGCAAAGAAAAAAAAATTCGATTCGTCAAATATAATAACGATTGATCGCAAAACCGGAAACGGAAAACGAAAAAAAAAATGTCTTCCTCTCTTCTCTCTGTCTCCTCCCTTCCCCTCCGCCCATTTTCAAGAAGGAAAAACGTTTTTCTTTTTTTTCTTTTACTTTTTTCCTCCTTTTCCCAAAGGAAAAGAAAAAATTTTAAATTTTAACCTCATTCGTTTTTTTTTTCCTTTTTGTAAAAAAAAAAAATCAATATGGCGGAAAAGGAAAAGTGAATTTATTTTATTCGCTATTTTTTGTAAAAAAAAAAAAAAAAAAAAAAAAAGTTAAATTAAAAACACACCCGATAAATGTCTCTCTTCCCATTTTTAACAACAAACGAGGTCAAAACCTGTTGCACACAATTTTCCTGATGTTTTTCCTCATTTTAAACCTCACATAAAAAAACCCCTTTCGCGATCGATAATTAACGTACTAATAATGATAATAATGATGATGAGAATAATAATAAAAGAAAATTCTAAAGAGTAAAAATTTAATGAAATTTCGTACAGGCATTCGTCGCAACCATTTTTATTTTTAAAGAATTCAAATAAAACTTGGGGAGCACTATTGACTCGTAGCAAAATTAGCAGAAGACAATTTAGGTGGGATTTTCTAATGAAATTTCAACCCCCTTCCCCTTCACTTCTCTTCCTCTCCCCTCCCATGCTACAACAGGAAAAATTTTTCTCATCCGCCGCCACCACCGGATTTCGAAGGACCCACATTGTCATATGAATCGAAACAAACAAACAAACGAACCGAAACAATACGGCAGACGACATATTTTTAATAATAATAATAATGATAATAATAATAACCCGAGTGAAAAAGAAAGAAAGAAAGGAAAAAAAATCAAGGTAGTAGTACGACCAACCTTAAAACAAAACAACAAAAGGATGTAAGGCAATAATATAACGGTCGATCGATGGGGTGGATTTATGAAAGTTAGAAAGTGAAGGTCGAAAATTATATATATAATGATGTAAGGGTTGGTTTTTTTTCATCCCCTTTCATCATTTTTTTTTTTTAAAAACTTTTTCTTATATCCTTCATCATATTTCATTCCCCGAGGCCGTTTTTTAAAACCAAACCTTTTTTTTTCTCTCTATATTCGTTTCATTGGGTCAAGGTTTTCTCTTTTAAAATTACTTTATCATTATTATCATTATTACCGTTTGTTGTTGTTGTTGTTGTTTGCGTCATACGGTCATTTGAATTAACAGTAAATTTATATATTTTTTTTTGAATGAATAATTTCAAAACAACAGGAAAAAAAGTAAAAAAAAAAAAAAAATTGCGAGCGAAGGATGCGAGTTTCATTTGTTGCCCCCCCAATAATAATAATAATAATAAATTCATTAATTGGATCAATAAATAAACAAACAAAGGAAAATAGAACGAATAATAATAATAAGAAGAAGAAAATGAATGAAAATAAATTTTCAGGTACGAGTTCCTTCCGTTTTTAATATTAAAATTAAAACGAAAGTTGTTTACTAAATAAAAAAAAAAATTAATTTACAAATGAGAATACTCGTCGTTTGTTGTTGTGGTTGTTGTTGTTGTTTATACTCGTTGAATCGATCGTTTTAAATAAATAAATAAAAACAAACAAAAAATTTTCCTTATTGTATGAAATCAATTTTTGTGTGTGAAAAAAAAAAGTTGTTGTTGTTGTTGTCGTTACCGGTTATTATCGCGCGCGGGTAAATAACCGGGTACGAAAAAAAAAACCAGAATAAGAAAATGTAGTGGCAGTAGTAGTAGTAGTGGTAGCAGAAATAATCTAGATTTTACCAAGTTGCTATTAAAACTACAATTAACTTTCATTTTACGACTACTGAATATCTGTTACAAACATCTTTCTTTATAAAAAAACTCTATTCCTCAATCAATGAACAACAAACAAACATTTTGCGTGTTGCGTGTTTGTTTGTTTGTTTGTGTGTGCGGCCTCCTTTTTCAGTTCTACATTTATTCGAAATTTAATTCCAACGTTTTAAATGGCCGACGGTCAGTGAGTGCAAATGAAAAAAAAAGAAAAGAAAAAGAAATTTCACTTTACGACGTGAAATAATAATAATAATAATAATAATAATAATAATAATAAAAGACTTTGTGTTTTAACGTTAGCAAAAGTGTAAAATTTCGGGCGAATTTCCTTTTTTTTTTTTTTTTTTTAGAATTACATTACATATTTTAAAACCTGATCTTCGACCCGGTCACGCACTCTGCCACTTCTTCTTATTCTTCTTCTTCTTTTTCTTTTTACGGTAAACAATTTATATAAAAAAAAAAAAAAATTCGTGACTTATATTTCATTTCCAGTTAGTTTTTATTTACACGACTTTTTCTTTCTTTTCCTTCTTTTTACCCTAACTTTGTAAAAAAAAATGTGTGATTGAAAACAAACAAACAAACAATTTGAAAACGCTAAAACGTTGGTTATCGTTTAACTAAAAAAAAATCTATTCGAACGTTTCTAACGACACGATCATCGATTGTTTTGTTTTTGTCCACTACCGTCTAGAAGATGCTGACACGATGAAAAAGTTTTTAATTTTAATAAAAACGTTCGGTGCTTGTGCTTGTGCGTGAGTGTGCGTGTTTACGTAAAATTTTTCTTTTCTATGCACTAACGATGATGGTGATGATAGTATATGACAAACAGGTTGTTGTACAACAAGGTTAGAAGAAGAAGAAGAAGAAGAAGGAGAAGGAAACAAAACAAAAGGAAAGCAAAAAATATAATCGGTAGACTTACAGGTGCCGCCGACGTATATAAGACAAAAAAATTTAAAATAAGATTCGGTACTGATTTTTTTTTGTTGAAAATATCTGACACTGTCACATTTTTATAAAAAAAACTCATCCGACCGAAAGACAGTAAAAATGCCACCGCCTACAGTTTCAAAATAAAAAAAAAAAATTTAAACCCATGAGATGATGAGGTTAAAGAAATAAAAAGAAATCAGGTATACGCTCATACACGCGCACTCGCACACACACACACACACACACACACACACACAGACACACATCGAAAGACCAGGTATATTAAATTACAACCCAAAAGGAAATGGCTTTCGAATTAAATTATGTCATTTATTTTAAATAATAATGATAATAATAATAATAATAATAATAGTAAAGACAGGAAACCACATTTCCAGACTCCCATGATTCATCTTAAGTTAACGAAAACTAGCCTTTGGTCTGCATCCCTCCTTGCATGTCCACATCCGCCCCTTTTTTTACATCACAAAAGGACCACAAAAAAAAAAAACGTTTTTTCTTCTTCTTCGCATGGCAGCATCACGGCTGGCCTTTTTGACCTGCCACCACCACCACCACCTTTTTCTTATTACAATTTTATAACAAAAAAAAAATTATTTTTTCCCTACGAGAACCTGTTTCCACCCTCGTTCACCTAGATAACAGTCAGGCTAGACGATGACGGTTCATCTATATAACTTTCCCACCTGTTGCATCTTTTTTTACATCTTCGAATACGTTTATTCTCTATCTCTCTCTTTCTATCTTTGGTCCAACCGTTTTCTTTATTTACCACCCCTCATCATATGTTAGGTCAAGGACTTTTAACGGCCGGAAATCACATATATATGTATAAATAGGTGACCGAAAACTTCGTCATCTTTTCTCATGATTATTAAAAACTCACTGACCCCAATACAACTGAGAGAATTTCCTCCCTTAATTGAATTTTTTCTTTTTTTCTTTCGGACACCTTTTTTAATTTAAGGTTCGACCGGATCTCGATAAATTTCTCAGGTTCGAAACCGAAAAAAAAAAACCATGAGAAAAAATCATTTGTTTAATGATGACACGACGACGATGATGATGATGATGATGGACAAAGAAGGGTCTTTTTTTTTATATGTAAATAAACAAAGGAGAGGCGATCACGAAGATTTTTTTTTTTTTTTAATTAAAATTCTCTAAAAATTTTTTTTTTCTCTTTCTAAGGTCTAAGGTCAGTCATTGTTAATTCGACTTGTTGTCCTTTTACATCGTTTCGAGTTGGAACAAAAATTCGTCTCGTTGCTTAATTCGCGAAACGAAAACAACAACGCGAAATATTCATTGATTGCGTGATTGCGTGAAGAAAGAAAATCGTGGCAAAAACACAATTTTTTTTCTCTCTCGATTGCATCACCACCATCACCACCAGCAGCAACATATTAACGACAGCAAAAAAAAAAAATAAAAAATTCGTTTACTCGTTCCACGTTAAAATAAAAAAAAAAACGATCGATTTTAACGACACTCGTGGAAAAAACGTCCGCGAAAAATTTTATTCTTTTTTCTTTACGGAAAATTAACGTCGAGTAATTAAATGAAAAAAAAAAAAAAACGAACAAACAACAAACAACAATTTTAAATAGAACAAACGACGAAAGAAAAAGTTTATATAAAGTTAAATATCAAAATAACCCCCCTCCTCCTCCTACACCTTCATATCACTGAACAAAAATAAAATAATCGATTATCTAATTTTATAAAAAATAAAAAATAAAAATAACCAGGTGAATCTTTTTCTTTTTTTTTTTTCAGGTCACCGAGTTATGGTATCTGAGAGAGAGAGAGAGAGAGAGAGAGATAGAAAATAAAAAAGTGGAAGAAGATGTTAAGTCACGCTACCACATCTTAAAAATTATAATCGTTTGAAACGGATGTCGTCGTTTTCGTTTTATTGACTTTTCGTGGAAAATTAGAAGTAAAACCGGTCGACGACGACGACGACCATAGATAATCTTCTCATTTATTTATTAATTTCTTATTCCACGATCAAAACCGTTCATTTGTCCAGTTAAGACAACGTTTGCAAAATCATTTTATTAAATTAATACGTATTTTTTTTTTATTCATTCTCTCCTCTTCTAATGACACGAGACACGATGAAATCGATAAAAAATCCTAATGACTTTCTATTTTTATTATTAATTTTGAAAAAAAAAAAAAAAAATCGAGAGCAAAAAAAACAAAAAGAAAGAAAATTTATCAAATTCAGTCAAGGGAAAATTTCCAATCTAATTCCACGTTACGTAATTGTGAAAATTTATTTGGAGGTTTTACACACACACACGTAAACGTATAAAAAATTAATTTATAAAAAAAAAATTTTTTTATTAAAGAAAAACTGGAAAATTTCAATCGATCGCACTGAACGAAACTGTTCACTTCCGTTACCCCGTAATTCCCTACATCCTCACCCCTCCCCCCCCCGGAAAAAGTGGCTCTAGTGTGATTTTTTTCACATTAAATTTTCCATCATAAAAAAAAAAAACAAAAAACGTTACAAAATAATTTAAATAAAAACCTTTTCGTGCCAAAACAAAAAAAACGTCGTACCGTAAATTTTTCACTGGTCAACACACGCACAACCGCACGCACGCACACACACGCACATACATCTGTTAATAAATAAGAAAAAAAAACACACAAGCCAATTTTTTTTTTTGTTTTTTCGTAAACGTGTCACGAGATGAAATCGATTTGCAAAAAAAAAAAATAATAATAATAATTCAACGTATAGTTTTATATTCATAATTAATAAAAAAAATTGTGTGTTGTTTGTTTATTTATTTGAAATCGAAGATGAAAATCGACGTGACACAATTTTAAGTAAATAAAACAACAAACAACAACCGGGCGGGCAACCGGGCGACTTCCTATAATAAAAAATCGAATCCAATCCAATCAAACTTTTTGCGTGTGTGTTTACGATCGCGTTCCTTCTTAATTATTTCGCAAACATCATCATTATCATCATCGATTTTCCCCCCTTGATCGAAATAATAATAATAATAATAATAATAATAATAATAATAATAATAATAATAATAATAATAATAATAGTCTCCCACGAAATTCAGGTTAAAAGAATTGATCGATCATCATTTATTTAGAACACGTGAAAATATCACAACGGAATTTTTTTTCTTTTCTGATCGGAATTTCGAAAACTTATTAACGAATTTAATTGATTCGGTGCCAGGAATTTTTTTTTTTTTTTTTTATCCCCGATGGCGGAACCGTCCGATATAAAAATGACGACGATGACGACGACGACGACGAAAACAACAACAACAACAACAAACAGCAGGAAGGAAAATTACGATAGAAAAATTTTTCCTAGCGTTTATTATATTCGTCTTTGTATGGTGATCCGACGATTTTTTAATTGGTTCGAGATACAATCACGAACAAAACAAACATACAAACGCACGCACGCACGCACGCACGCAAGAAACAAAAAACAAACGCGTGACGAAGCTGAGTTAGCAGGTATAAAAAAAAAAAAAAAACAAACAGACACAAATCCGTAGGTAAGCAATTTTTTAATAACGGGGAAACGAAAAAAAAAAAAATAGTCTTGCGTCTAATAAAATACGACGTGGGAGAAGTTACACACGTTCCACGTTTAAATTTTCCTTTTTTTTTTCCAAGTTCCGTAAACAAAGTGTCCAACCATCCATCCGATCAGTGCCCCTGCCCCCTCTCTCTTTCGCTTGTCCTCCTTTTTACAAATTATTTTTCTCTCTCTCTTTCTCTCTTTACGACTTTAAAATTTTTAATTAGATAAAAATTTAAAAAGTGGCGTCAGAAACAAATAAAAACTTAATTAATTAAAACGCGAAAATGACGCCCATCCCCTTTCTCCCCTCCCACCACAAAAAAAAAATTCGCGAAACGGGAAAAACTTTTTTTCTTTTTAACAAATAATTCACAGCTAAAAGGTTAATTATATCCGGTTACAAAAACAAACCGGAAGTTTAAAACAAAGTTCAATCATCAAAGATCAGTCGAACATTTTTCGTTAATGTCTCAACATCAAAAAAAAAAATTCGTGTTGATGATTTGATGGCCAGGAGGGGGCGCCATGTTTAAAAAACTTATTAAAATTGACCTCAAAAAACGAACCTCAATTTTTTTTCTGTTTTTCGGTTGTTTCTGCGGGCGAGGAGCCAGCGAGGAGTGGGGGGGGGGCGAGGAGCGAGGCAAAGGAGGAAAAATATACCAGATTTTCTGACGGAAATTTGACATTTTGCCAGGATTTCACCAGGATGAGAAACAGAGAGAGACAGTGAGAGAGAGCAAGAGAAAATTTCGTCATATAGTTAAAAAAAAAAAAAGAAAAACTTACGATATCTCTTCATTAGGCTTTTCTTATACGCTTTTCCACCGTGACTTTTACCACCGGGTCCACCGTCAGAATCATCAGAATCTGTAAAAGAATCTTGACATCCCGGACTAGAGGGTGATGTCAATCTTCTTCTCCTTTCCGTCATATACGTATCCCTTAATTCACTTTTAACACTCAAATCCAATGGCATGTTATCATGGATTGTTGTCGTTTCCATTTTATTGTCATTGTCACTATCGTCATTGTAATTATTATTATTATTACGAACAAAACCTTTCGGTGATGTCAACCGGTTATTAAAGTCTTTTCCTGTTGCTGCGGCAGCGTCATCCTCATCTGTTACCACGTCTTCATCATCATCGTCAAAATTTACATTCACGTTGTTTGTTCTTCTCATCATCGATACCAAACGATCGTTTCTATATCTTTCTTCTTCTTCTTCTTCTCCTTCATCTTCGACATAATTCATCATTTTTCTTTCTCTTTCTACACCGTATTGTGGTTGTTCGTCGATATACTTTGACGACGCGTTTGTCGTTCCCAAATATCCATTCGAACCGTTTGTTTTGACACTCTCGTTTGTCATGTTTGAACGATTTAAATAATCGTTCCTGCAGAGCGTCAAGTTTCGACCTTGACGATCTTTGACCTCTTCGTTATCCTCTACTTCTACTTCTTCATCTACTTCTTCTTCTTCTTTTTTAACGTTTTTATATCCGGTTATTTCACCGTTTTCATCGTAATATACGATTGATTTCTTTTTCCCCGTTTTCAATATCATTTCCGTATCGAATTCTTCTCCGTCGTTTCCTGTTGTTATTTTTTTACTTTTTCCTAAAAAATTTTTAACGTTCTCCTCGTTCGAAACCGGAGAAATCGAATTCGATCTTATCGGATCCATTATTAAATACGACGATACGACATTTTTTATCATTTGACTACTCAACTACGAACCACTAACGAAAATCATACAAATTTTCTTCTTCCACGAAAACAAAAAAAAAAAAAAAAAAGAAAAGTTCAGAACGGTTCGAGTTTTTCTTTTTTTTAATAATGATGATAATTTTTCGTACTTTTTTTTTCCTCTCTCTCTCTAAATCATCCTGTATTACGTGTGTGTGGAAGAAATAATAATAATAATAATTCGAAACGTTCGCAATAAAGTATAATTGTTTGTTTAAATAAAAAATAAAAAAATTTTCACTCGTAAAAACAAAAAATCCATAAAAACGCGCGTATTTTTTTTCTTTTAAAAAATCAAAACTCAACGTGCGAAAACCCCCCGAATAAAATAAAATCACATCAGTGATAATAATAATAATGAACGAGTATAAAAAACATTCGGAAACGCATGAAAAAAATTAAATAATAATAAAAGAAAACTTATTTAAAAAAAAAAAATGGCGGCAGCACGCGTTAATCCCATAAACCGTCGTACGGGCTTGCGTCACACACCGCGACTGACTGAGTTAGAACCGAGGACTGCCCCACTGACTCACAAAAAAACCTCGTCAATGATCGGTTACATTCGGTCGCGAAGCGAAAGTCCGCGTCCGTTTGCGTCCGTCTCATCCTCTATCTCTCTCTCTCTCTCTCTCCCCTTCTCTCCTTCTCTCTCATTATCAACCTTTTTTTATGTGTCTTAGGTGAGTGAAAATCACATTGAATTTTTTTTTTTTTTTTTTTTTAAAAAAATGGATTCCGAATTTTCTCTCTCCAGGGGGAAAAATTTGAAAATTCAAAAAAAAAAAAAAATGATTTTCTCTAATCTTTTCCCTTTCCTCTTTTTACCCGCCAAAATAAAAATTTTCGAAAGCTAAAAAAATGGCGGCTGTGACGAAAATAATAAAAAAACGTTTAATTAAATAATCAATAATCGATTTTTTTTTTTTTTTCATTTTGAATATTTCAATAGATTTGCTTATTCGACATATTTATATATCAATAGTCGGTATGAAAATCGATGATTCGATCGATAATAATAATAATAAATCGTACAAACTCGGTTTCCCTTTGTTCCCGATTGTTTAATAATAATAATAATAATATATGAATGGTTTTGTCTAAATTTGTTAAAACGGGAAGAAGAAAAAAAGACACGAGATAAGTAAAAAAAACCTGATTTTGCTTCTTTTTTTTTAAATATTATTATTATTAATAAATAAATAAATTGTTTGTTTGTTGTTTGTTGTTTGTATTTGAAATTTTTTATTAAAAAAAAAAAAAATTAATAATAAAAATCTTCCACCTCCTCCTCTTCCTCCTACGATTGAACCCGAAATTCGTTCTGCTTCGAAATTTTTTTCTTTTTTTTCCCCCACCCCCCAATTCTCCTAATCTCAAACAAACAAAGAAACGGAAATGGAAAAGTTTAAAAAAAAAATTCGTCGTTTGTTTTGCGATATACTCATCATTTCTTATGTTTTGTGTATATATCTCTTAATCGTTTTTAAATATGGATTACAGCAACAAAAAAAAACCGTATGGTAATAAAAATTATCGTGTACTGAACAAAAACTCGATGATGATGATGATGATAATAATAATAATGAAGTACATTGACAGAAAAGTCACGGAGCAAATATTTTTTTGCTGACCTCGTGTGAGGATAGGCAAAAAAAAAAATTTCACGGTGTAATTGACATTGAAAACAAACAAATAAATAAATAAATATTTATAACGAACCTTAAAAACCTTTGCTACGGTTTAAGCTATCCCCTCTCCCTTCCCCTCTCTCTCTCTCTCTCTCCCCCCTTTTCCCTTCCCCTCGAAAAAGATTCACAACAGGTCGTTAATCATCGCAAAAAAAGAAACCTTTCGATACCAACGTAATTTAACGATCGTCTCGTTGCCTATTTTGTTTGTTTTGCGTTTGTTGTTGTTGTCATCGAACCTTTTTCCGGTCATTCACGGAACCTCTTATCATCACAATTGATACGTGAATCTTTTAAAAAACTTTTAATCTGTGGAATTTTTTTTTTCCACGCAAATATGGAAAGAAATTTTTTTTTTTTGTACTTGTCGTTGTCGTTTTTGTTTTCGTTATTGCCTATCGTAAAATGTTGTTATAAGAAAGAGAGAGAGAGAGAGAGAGGGCAATGGCAATGCCCTACCGATTTCATCTATCAAGGAAAAAAAAATAATCAGGATTGAAATTGTTTAAGCAATACTTATGTAAACAATTTAACATAAAAAAAAAAAAAAAAAACAATGGCGGAAACTCGTCATGCAAGGTCGACCTTCGATATCTTATTAGTTTTTTTTTTTTTTTTGTATTTCTTCCTTTATTCTTAAACCGATTCAAAAAAAAAGGCTCTCGTATAATAAAATCACAAACCAAATAATAATAATAATAATAATAGTAACTAAAACGAATTTTCTAAATGAGAAAACCGTCGTGTTGTTTTTTTTTTTGGGGGGCGGACAAATTTAGACAGACTATAACGAAGAAAAAACTGATTCGGGAATATTTAAAGTACAAAAAAAGAAACCGGAAGGTACCTTGAATGAAAATAACAAAACGAGCGGAAGTTTTACGTAGAAAATGTTTTTTTCATAAATATTTATTTATTATATACGTCGTTATAGTAGATAACAAATTTATAACATTTGCTACGGTTAAAGAAAACGCCATTTTGAAAAAAAATGGCTTCCCTTAATTTGTTTTCTTTTATTTATTTGAACGAAAACAAAAAAAAATGGACGTTAATAAATACTTTGTAGTTTTTACTCTATGATCTATTATCGATTATTTCATATGCGATTGATAAAATAATAATAATAATGATAATAATAATAATAATAATTTACGCTAATAATATCTCGAGTTTTTTTTTTATAAATAAAATATGTATAAATATAGACGTGTCAGGAGTTAATAAATTCATTTCATATTTTTCGAAATAATAATGATACTAATAATTTTTTCGATTTGTGTTTGTGTTTGTACGCGACAGAAAAAAGTGGAAACAAAAAGAAAAACCATCATGTGCAAAATAATTACGTAAACAGAAACAAACGAACGAACGAACAAACAAGCAACAAAAAACTCGTTTCGCGTTTTAAAAAAAATATTGTAGGTTCCATAAAAAATAAAAAAACAAAAAAAAATTCATGCTAAAGACACGACGAACAAAACCAAAGTTGAAGACGTTTAATAAAAATTTATTAACGCATTAAAAACCCAGAAAAAAAAATAAAATAAAAAATTATTAACTTCTTCGGTTTGCAAAAAAAAAAAAAAAAAAATGAGAAGAAAAAAAACGAGTTTTCGGTCATGTCCAAGGACAGACAAACAGACAGACAGTGTTTGTCTGTGTCTGTGACAGGACAAACTGTCAATATGTTTACGTAAATAAAAGTGAACGCGTTTGGTATGTGAGAACATAAAAGCTTTACATTACCGCTTTACTTTCGAAACAAACAAATGAAGCAGAAGAAAATCACTCACCCCTTCGCGACGACTAAAAGGTGGTTGTCGCGATGGCGGTGGTGGTGGTGCGGACAAAACAATTTGAATTTTTCTTACCTGAAAAAAATAAAAAAAATAAATAAATAATTAATCGATGGATTTAAAAAAAATAATAATTCAATCAATCATCGTTTTTATTAATTAATTAATTGATTGATTAAACATTTTTTTAACCGGATATTGTTTTAAATGTCATAGAATAAATAAATAAAAATCCCTCCGACCCGTTTATGAAACAAACAAGTTTACATTTTATTAAATGAAATAAAAATAAAACGGCGGCCATTTTGTTTCTTTTTTTTACGCGGGAAAATACTTTAAATTTAACAAACGTTTTTTTTTTTTTTTAGAAATAATAACGACATTTTATGAAACCGCATATATTTTTTCCCTCCGCTTACTCCTCCCCCCAAATGATTAATCGCGGTTAAATTTTGGTTGCTTTTGCCACGTCAATTTTAAAAGAAAACAATCGCGAGAATTGTACGATTGTTACGGTTTCGCTAATTTAAGCTCAATGACAAGAAAAAAAAAAAAATTACATTGGTGGTGGGTGGCATTAGATTCCTAGGGTGACATGTATTATTATTATTATTATTAATTTCAACCTTAATCGAAGGTTCGTTTGATACGAGAAAGAGAGAAGGAAAGAGATCAATAAACTTATTTAAAACGAGGTCGACCTCATCTTTGTTATACTAATAATGATCGATATTCTTCTTTCTTTAAAAATGTTTACAATCGAATGAGAAACAATAGAATCGACAAGAAGGAAAAACAAACAAAGTACTCGATGGACACCAACATGAGAATTACAAAAACAATCATTGATAACAACAAACACACACACGGCGAGGACCAATGTTAGAGATAAGAAAAATAAAAATTATTTCGAATCAAAAACGATTACAAAAAAAAATCAAAAGGTAAAAAGCCCCCCTCTCACTCTTTGTGCCCCTCGACCCCCCGCGTAATTTACGACAGTGAAAAACAATCGAAACGTTTTTTTAAAAATTTTTTTCCCGCCATTTTCCACTCAAATAATCGGCGACAAACGAAAATAAAAAAAAAAAACTCGAATTTCCCTCGCGATAGTCTACTCGTTTGTACGTAAACAAACAAAAACAACCGCAAAATTTTATTATTATTATTATTGTTTTTTTTCGTTTTAACGCGATTCGTAATTATTCGCCGCCATCTTTTTTTTTTTTAAACATAATTATTCGACTCGTCTTTGATTTTATTACCTGGCGAAAAAAAAAATTACGTACGAAAGCGGAAAAATTTATTTTCAATTTTTTTTTTTTTTTTTGCTACAAATAAATGAGTAAAATTTTGTTGTTGTTGTTGTTGTTGTTTGTTCGTTTGTATACAAAAGGTCAAGATTAAATTATAAATAAATAAATTATTAAAAAAAAAAAAAAAAATTTTTTTTTTGCTACACAAGGAAGAAAAATAAAAATAGAGTTCATAAGTCAATTAGTATAAATATTTTTCGATGTGTTTCTTTTTTTTTCGAACGCACACTTCCCGAGTCACGTGACGTGACGAATATAAAAATAATTACGTAAATAATAATAATAATAATAATAATAATAAATGGAAAAAAAGGGAGGAAGAAAAAATGACGAGGATAAAATTAAGAAATTGAAACGAAACGTAAAAAAAAAATGACGAAACAAAACGTTTTATTTATTTTAAGCCGAATCTCTTTCCCTTTTTAAACAACGACAATAAACAACAAACAAACAACAAACAACCATCGGTATGAAAAAACAGTCAGCAACGTGACTTTCATTACGTAAATCCGTAAGCATCATCACCTATTATCAATACCTAGGGTCGTTAACACCTAGAAATCCAAGCATTCAACTATTCAATCACGATTTGTGGCACCACCGCCACCACCACAACCACCACCATCGTCACCATCATTACCACCATCATCAGCCTTTAGGAAGTTTTTTTTTTTTATCATCATCATTTAAGATAATTTTTTTTTTCCATTATTATCACAGACTGTTTTTTTTCTAAATAATCGCAAAAAGGTGAACGGACGTTTTTTTTTTTTTGCGATTCGAACGTTTTTACAAAAACGTCACAAACAACAACAACAAACAACAAACAACATTGCAAAATCATTTTTTTTTGTTACCTTGCGAAGTAATTTGCAAAATGATGTAAAAACTCAATCGTCGCATTATGAAGAAAAAAAAAAAAGCGAAGAGAAGAGGAGAGAAAAAAGAGGTGATGGGGAAGGAGGGGGGAGGATGGGAAGACGTTAAATCAGGTACGATGATGGCGTTTCGTTTTTAATTGTGTGTGTGTGCTTAAGGAGAAGAAAAACGAGAAGGTAAGGAAGAGAGGGAGGGAGGTAAGGTAAGGGAGTGAAAAAAGAAGATGAGCGGCGTTTGTAATAATAATAATAATAATAATAATATTTATTGAATCTACCTTTAAAAAAAATAAAAACCTGTCTGTCTGGTTCTGGGTTGGCGAAACCTTCTTAGGTATTTCCGTGGAATTAGTTAGGAGAGTTCGGTCAAGGTTTAGATTCACTTTTTATATATACACACACATTCGAAATATATTTATATCGATAATATTCATAATAAATAATGTTTACCTTATTAAAAAAAAAATTAACATTGAGATTTTATTTACAGTTATATATATATATAAAATTTTTAAGGAGTGCTGGTGGTGGTGGAAAATTGGAAAATATCAAAAGAAAAACTATTTTTTATCATCATCATCACCATCGCCTAGTTACACGTCTATAAAAAAATGTCGCAAATGAAAATTTTTTTTCAAATTTTTTAATTCGAATTATTCGTATGTAAGATAAATAAAAAAATTTGAAATTGACGTTTCTGCCACTGCTCCCCGTGGCACAAATTTACAAGTGACACGTTTAAAAGGCGGGAAAGAAAAATAGATTTTCTTATTGTTCGAATGACGTTTTCGTTTTGTAAAACGTCACGCACACGTTACAATTTAAAAATTTTACGATATTAAAAAATGGCGGATTAAATAGAGGAGACGATGAGTGGTGGTGGTAGTGATGGTAATGGTGGTGGCGTTGGCGGTGTAGTAGCGGATCGAAAGATTTTTAACGAGAGCAAATTTGAAAAGAAAAAAAAAAACGATTTGACTACCTTCCAGCAAATTAAAACGTTAAAAACGCGGCTGCTTTCACTCTAAATCTCCTCTCAATCCGTTTAAATTACGGTAATAATTTTACAAAACCTTATTCAGGTACGAATCATCATTATTATTATCATAATCGGTTTTTTATACGGTTTATTTATCTATTCTCCCTCGTATAAACGATTAATCGTGGCAGAAAATTATTATTATTATTATTTTTATTACGCGCATTTACGACTCGAACCAATCCAAAAGTGAAAACGTTTTTGTCAGTTGTCGTTTTTTTTAAAATTTTTCTTCTTTTTTTTCCCTCCAAGGTTTCGTTCCAAAAAAAAAAAAAAATGGCGGCCTTAAAATATCGTTAAAAAGAAGGAAAGAATAAAAAGAAGAAAAATAATATGATGCGAAACGTGAGTTGTAAATTGAAAAACGAGAGAGAGAGAGAGAGAAAGAGGATAAGAATTCCAATCATTAAATTTATTAATTCCACGATAAAAAAATAAACCACTTCGAAGGTTTCTCTACTACCTTGAGATGAAAATGATGATGATGATGATGATGATTTTTTGCGTTATTCTAACGGTTAACGTTTCATCTTTTTTTCTGGTGTGTGAGTGTGACGAAATTTAAATTTAAATTTGAAAAACGTCCTTCGTATTAACTCATCGAATTTGGGATAAGAAAACGATTTTACGTCGTGGTTGTTGTCGTTTCTGCTGCCACTGTCCCGTTTTATACGTATTTTCCACATAATCGACATCTCATTAATTTTTTATACTTTTATAAAAACGCGTCAGAACAGTAATGATAAAATATTTTCTCCTCCTCTTCCCCCTCCCCTTTTCCCTCCCCGATCGTAATATTAATAATAATAATAATAATAATAATAATAGAAAGAGAGAGAGAGACGCCATTTTCGTACCGAATTAAAAAAGTCGCACGAAAACGATGAAAAAAAATAAAAAATTTAATGAAAATTTTTTAGCGGATACTTATATTACGGAAATAATAATGATAATGATAATGATGATAATAATAATAATAATAATAAAACCAAACGACCAATTTTTATATGTCGAACGTTAAAATATAGAAAATTTTTAAGTTTTTTAATATCGAGACGTGATACTTAATAAAATTTTTACGACGCGTCACTACCACCGCCACCATGTTATTCTCGAAACTTCGAAATTGTCGTGGTTGTAGCTGTTGTTTGTTGCAAATAGAAAAAAAAAAATTTTGGAAAAATGAAGTCGTCTGCTTTGTTTTTTATATTTATATTTAAATTTTTTTTTCTGGTTTGTAAAAATAATTCATTCACTTGATTGGTTTCTCCGATTATCATATTTCAGGTATTAATTTCTTAACTCAGGTTCTGAACAAAAACATAATAATAAAAAATTATTTAAAAAAAGAAAAATTAATCGATTATTGAATGCGTCAATCAGAAATTTTTCAACCGTTAAAAAAAATTACGATGAAGTGAAAACCCATATAAAGAAAAAGGAAAAAATAGGTTAAAAAAGAACCTCGAAGAACATTTCGTACCTGATTTAGAAAAAAATTTAAATCGAAATTTACAAATTTTCCCACGTGCGCAAACCATTTCCTCTTTTTTTTTTTTTTAGAAAAACGAAAATAAAACCGACGCCATATTGAAATTGAATATTAAACAGGAAACGGGTATTAAAAAAAAAAAAAAAAAACGTTGATGACCGTTTTCAGGTTTGTTTTCGGATCGTCGTCATAATCGCAACACTGACCCAAACAAACGTTTAATTTCTTTTACTCGTCGTCTTTTTCTAAAACAAACCAACTTTCTTTTTAAAATAAAAACTCGTTTGTCTGTCTGTTTGTTTGTTTGTTTTCTAATCATTCACTCATATGTAAAGACCACCCAAAATTTACAAAAAAAAAAAAAAATTTTTTTTGTTTATTAAACTGGGGGAAAAAGGAAGACGAAGAGGGTCGAAAAAGGTTTTTGCAAAAAAAAAAAAAAAAATTTGGAATTTCATTCGACTGGAATCTTCCCCTCCCCTCCCCCCTCCCTCCCGATTTTCCACCGTTATATCCCTTCCAGAACATTTCTTATCACTCTCTGACATTTAAAAAAAAAACTTAATTATTCAAAGTTTTTCTTCTCTGTATAAATAATACGTAATAAAATAATAATAATAATAATAATAATAATACTCGGGTTATGAGGATCAATGTTATTTATAAACAAAAAAATAAATACAAACAACAAACAACACAACCTGTTTAAACCTGTGAGACGTTTAATAATAAAATTTTAATTTTTTTTTTTTTGCTTTTCACGCGGCGTAAATATTAAATCCGTTTTGCCTTTATCTGTACGTTATCCTTTCTCTTTCTCTCTCTCTCTGCGCCCCTCCCCTCCCCCACTCCCCTACCTTAATTTAAAAAGAAAATTTGATGATGATGATAATAAACGCACACCAAAAAAAACCTTCAGATTTTTTCAAAATCAATGAGGAAAATTAAAAGAAAAAAAAAATAAAAATGGCGGAAAATGGCACAAAATTAATTTATGACGCAGAAGGTACGTCAGAGATTACGTTAATATTATTATTATTATTATTGTCGAGGTACGTTTCGAAATATCGAATTAAATTTTTTTTTTTTTTTCATTGATAATTTTTGATTTATTTTAAATTAAAAAATTATTATTATTATCAACATTTTCCGTAAGATATATATTAAGTAAAACTTGAGTAAGCAAAATACTAATAATAATAATAATAATAATAATAATAATAATAATAATAATAATAATATCGAATAATTCTGCGATAACGTTAAAAATTTATTTTTTTTTAAACGATTTAAAATGAATCGATGGATCGATTTATCGATCGATTAATCGAACGAACGTATGTCGAAAACGTAGGAAAAAAAAAAGAAAAAAATTCTCTCCGATTTATCTTTTTTTTTTTTTTACTAATTTAAATATCGATCGATTCGACCTCATCGACAATTCAGGTTGACAACCTGATAAAAAAAAACAAATTATTATTATTATTATTTCTTTGTGTATGACAATATCCGACTCTGACGAAAATTTAAACGTGATTGTTACATAATTGTTTTAATAATTATTAAGTAGGCGTTAATCGATTATTTTTCTTTTTCACTCTCTCTCTCTCTCTCTTTTTCTCTCTTTCAAATCTTACGACACACACACTCACTCTCTCTCTCTCTCTCTCTCGAAAAAAAAAATATCAATTCTAAATTTATTCACATTGAAATAACAATCGTCGACTATTTTTTTCTTTTGATGTTGACTAACCAACATGGCGGAATGTTTAATTTTTGCAAATTACTCAACACCGTCAAAAAAAAGAAAAAAAAAACACTTCCTTCGGATTTATATCTTCGTATTATTCTTTTTCCACCTCCCTCTCCCCCCCTCCCTTCCTCCTTCCTCCTCCCCACAATACCATTATCATTTTATTTCGTTATGACCACCAAAGTTTGCGTTATCAACACTCGATCTTTACTGATAATAACGATCGAATACATTGTTCCTATTATTATTATTATTACTACAACACCTGAGCTAACGGTAAATACGAATAAAAAAAAAATTTTCCAGAAAAGAATAAGGTAATAATAATAATAATTTCGAAAATTTTTTCTCTCATGTTTAACTTATGTACATTTTCCAAATGGGAAAAGGGGAGACGGAAAGGGGAAGGGGAGGGAAGAGGACAATTACTCAACAATCTGGAGAATTTTTTTTTTTTTTTTTCGATTCCGACTAATACAACAACAACAACAACAACAACCATTGCATTCTTGTTCACCTTGACATAAGTTTTGCACGGTGAAAGTATTTGCAACTATATAAGCAAGGTATTGCCCTCTTCTTTCTCTCTCTATCTCTCTTTCTTACGTCTCACGTGATGTTTTGTTTTTCTCTCTCTCTCTCTTTTCCTTTATTTTTTTTAAATAATTTTTATATGCGTGTGTGTTAAAAAAACCTTGATAAATTTTTCGGGGCGGATTTGGACAAACGGCAAAAGTGATGGCAATTGACGCAACGAAACAAACAAAAATTGACACGTGATTGTTGTTGTTATTGTCAAAATTTTTGTTTTTCTTTTTTTTTTTTTGCAATTTTCTGGGCGTTTTTCTTTTTTTTCTTAAATAAAAAGGGAAGAAAGTAGAAAAGGAATAACCCAGACGTTGATTGGGCGTACACATCATCATACCGAATTTAAAGATTTTCTTTTTGGGGGGAGGTGAGGGGAGGGGAGGGAATTTTAATAAAATTAATTGAATCTTCCCACTAAGGAAAAAAATTTTAATTTTATTTTTATTTTCACGACAAACTCGTTTGTTGTTCGAACGTTTGCTTTTATATCGACCTTCAATAATAATTAAACACGCGCGTAACGAGTTTCAATGAATTTTAAATATTCGAGCCTAAATTTGGTGGCACAAAACAGGTATCGGCACATATTTCTAAGAATACTTTCGATTTCCGAAATAATAAAGATAAAAGCGCGTTGTTGTTATCACGAAATTTAAAGTTTCCTCCCCTCCCCTCCCCCCAAAAAAAAAATTAAAAAAAAACTGTGAGATAAAAATTTTCGAAATTTTTCCACGTGAATTTTCCAAAAAAAAAAAAAAAAAAAAAAAAAAAAAAAAAAAAAAACTTTCGTAAATTTATTATTAAAATAAAGGGAGAGGAGAGAGAGAGAGAGAGAGAGACAAGGGGTCAAAGGTTAAATAAAAAAAAGTCTGACCCAAAACTAATAAATAAAAAAAAAAAAATTTTCCCGCCGTACTATTTTCTATTTGTTTCGACATTACGTCGAACTTAAAATATTTATTATTATTATCAATAATAATTATATACAAACGAAAGAAAACAACAACAACAACAACACAACAATTAGATCGTAGAGTGGGTGAACCTGAAAATGAAAACCTGGAAGGCGGATTTAATAATAATGACAGGAAAGAAATTTAAATAAAAGGAAGCTAAAAATTGCCAATCCGAGTCGGTTTTGGCATTTAAATATATTTAAAATCATTTAGGACAAGGTTTACGACTTCAAATTATATTTACATGTTTAGCTTATGATATTACGCGCGTACTCCCTTCCCCTCCTTCCCCTCCCCCTTTCGTCACTCCCAAAAAAAAAAAAAAAAATCAAAACGCGGTATTACGAAACCCGGTAATTATTGTTTTTTTTAATAAACCCTCTTATTTGTCACATTTATTGATAAGAATAAATTAAAATTTCTCCAGTTATGATAACAAATTTTTTTTTCTCCTCCTCCTCCTCCTGGAGATTCCTGGAGAAAATTATTGCACGATTTAGATTTTAACACAAAAAATTTAAAAAAAAAAAAAGAAATATTATAGCGTTAAATATTTTTTTCAATCAGGTACGATTAAAGAATTAAATTTTATTATTCCAAAAAAAAAAAAATCCGCCATTTTGTTCCAGTTTTTTTCGGGAGGGGGGGAAAGGGCGGGGAAGGGGGAAGAAAGGCGGGAGCGAAAGATTAAGACGAAAACAAAAAGAAAAAAATTTGGTAAAAAAAAAAAAAAAAGGAATGAGCGTTTGAATTTGAGAGTTTAAAAAAAAACTTTTTTAAGGTTTCGTGGAAGTAGAAAAAAAAAAAAGAAAAAAAAATCGTGGAACAAGATTTTTTTTTCCCATAATCTCACGATTAAAAGAAATCCTTTGTTTTTTTCGTGGGAGGGAGGAGGGGGAGAGAGAGAAGATATAAAAATCAATAATTTCCTAAATGAACGGGAAAAAAAAATTTTTTTTTGAAAATTTTATCGAACAAACGCATTAGAAAACAAACGACAAACAAATACAAACCCACACGATATATATTTTTAAAACAATAATAATAATAAAAGGAATGTTTTTTTTTCGTTCACAGTGAAGGATTTTGTGGGGAGGGGATGAGAGGAAAGGAAAAAGGGAAATAAAAATTTTTTTTTTTTTGTCAATTTCTAAAAAGAAAGAATTTTCTAGAACAAAATGTGAAAGGTTCACGTATTTTTTACGTGTTTTAGGTCATTATCGAACAATGTTTAAATTTTTTTTTTTTTTCAAAATGGCCGTTTGTCGCCGAAATCAAAAAAAAAAAACGTGAAATCGAACAAATTTCAAAACGTTTTTTATTCTCACCGGACGATCATTATTACTAATAATAATAATAATGTTTTCGCATGAAGGAAGAGAAAGAGAGAGAGAGAAAGAGAGAGAGAGAAAGAGAGAGAAACTTCCGCCGAAGAATGTCACAAAAATATTATACACATATCGATTTAATCGATTCGATATAAAAAAAAAAAAAAAACGATATGAAAGTCAGTCAGTCAGTCAGTTTGACACTCAAACCCAGATTTTCCATCATAAACCCCATCATTAAAACAATCCGCTTAATTATCGCATCATCAAAAATGACATTTTTCAATAATAATAATAATAATAATTTTTATTCTTACCCATCAAATATGTCGATTAATCGATTATCGAGAGTCGAAAAACGAAAAAAAGAAGAAACAATGAAAGTTTTTCTTAATTCTTACCTGCAAAAAAAAAAAAAAATAAAAAAATAATTATTATTAATGATGTGATTTTCATAGAATAATAAAAAAATCATCGAGTAAAAATTTTTTTTAAAATGGCAGAAGACACACAAAAAAAACAAACGACTATCGAATTTTTAATAATGTTAACTTTATCGTTTTTCGATGAAAAATTGAAAAAAAAAAAAATGTCGTTGCCGTCGGATTCATGAAAATTTTTGGGTGGATGGAAAAAAAAAAGGTATGGAAGGTATGAATGATAAATAAAAATTTTTCCAGGTTTTGTAATTGTGATAAGAAATAAATGCACCGATAAGAATAATAATCGACTGTAAAATCGTTTTAAAAAAATTTATTTTTGATGGAAAAAAATTTTTTTTTTTACCGCCGAAATGAACGGAAATCGAAAAAATCATTAAAGGGCAAATGGAGAGGAGGGTGGGGGTGGAAGATTATGGAAAAAGAAGAAAAGAGGGGAGAGGGGGTTTCGTACCGGAAAAGGAAACAACATTCGAGCATTTTTTTTCCCTTCGTGCACGCACACGAGTGTAGGAGTCGTCACACGAGTATTTTATTTATCATTATTTTCTTTTTTTTTTCATACCCTTACACTTTCATCCCTATTTTCCATTTCTTTTACAACTTTTCCCTCCCACTTCCCACACCTCCCTCTAAGTCCAAGAAAATAAAATGAAAAGAAAAAAAACAGGGTAATCAAAAAAGCTTTCGGAGGAAAAACCTCGGATCGTAATAAAAAAAAAAAAATTTTCTTTTTTTTCTTTCTTATTTTTCCAGTGAAGTTTTTCAAAGTGGAAAAGTTTTACGACATGGAAAAGATAAAAAGAAAAAAAAAAAAAAGAAAAAGTTGAACGAAAAAAAATGGAAAAGGGAATGAAAAAAAAAGGACGAAGTAAAAGTAAATTGTAAAAAAAAAAAAAAGAAAAGTTTTTAATGGTTTCTCTAACTGCTTTTCTCTCCTTGAAACCTCCTTTTAAGATTCAAAAAAAACTTTCATGTTATCATTTTATCTCAGCTCGTCTTCTTATCATCCCTTCCAGTAAACGATACGGAACACAATAAAAGCAAAAAAAAAAAAAAATGGAAAATGA
This sequence comes from Pediculus humanus corporis, assembly GCF_000006295.1. Classification (NCBI taxonomy): domain Eukaryota; kingdom Metazoa; phylum Arthropoda; class Insecta; order Psocodea; family Pediculidae; genus Pediculus; species Pediculus humanus. The sequence continues at coordinate 115,908 of NW_002987117.1, forward strand.
TGGAAAACAAAAATGGTGGAAAAAAAACAAAAAATAAAAAAAAAATTTTTTTTTTATATGGTGCGAATTTTTTTTGTAAAAATAAAAAGCAACGTTTTCACCATTTGCTATACATATGCGTAACATTTTTTCATATAAATGAAACGAGGGAGGTTTTTCAAGGTTTTCATTCTGCGAAAAGCTTTTTCGGTTTTTTTTTTTTTTTTAAAGTTCAAGGTCAAGGTTGTGTACGTTTTTCCATTTTCACTATTTTCTTTTTTTTTAAATTCACCCTCAACCCTTTTTAAAACCTAAAATTACTTTTTATTATTTTCTTTTTCATTTTTTCCTATTATTATTATTATTATTATTATTATTATTATTATTATTATTATTTTTTTTTTTCTTTCGACTTTTTCTATTCCGACGACGAAGCGTGAAAAAAAAAAATAAAGAAGAAAAACTGGAAAATTCCGTAATAAATTTTACTTTTTTTTTTTTATTTACTTTTTTCGTGGCCGCGGGCGGAAGGAGGGCGGATTTTTATCGTCGATGATAATAATAATTGAGGGATGAAGTAGAAGGAGTGGGAAAATGTTATAAAATTTTCTTTAAATTATTAATAATAATTTTTCATTAAAATAAATTTTACAAAAAAAAAAAAAAATTGCTCGGTTGATCGTCGTCATCATTGGGTAATATCAACGAATGACAACAAACAACAACAACAAACATAAATAACAACCCGAAACATTCGGTTGGGGGTAAAAAAAAAAAAAAAATTTTTTTTTTTTAAATAAATAATTTTCTATTTTTGTTTTTTTTTTTTTTTTGCACGAATGGAAAATTATTATTATCGTCAATGAGTGACATAACAAACGAAATTTTGAATAAATCACGGTTGACGCCCTTTTCTTTAAATCCCTCCTCCCGAAAAATCCTCACCGTCACCTCACTTTTCTTTTCAGCTTTTCCTTTTCCTAATTTAATTTTTCATCATTCCTTGAAAAATTTCCCTCCCTTTCTTCTTTTACGTCAAATTCATTCATTCATTCATTCGTTTGTTTGTTTGTTCTTTTATAAGTTTTATAAGTTTGCCGTTCCATTTTTTTTGAATTTTCCCAAAAAAAACAAACAACGTAAAAACGAGGAAAAACTCAAAAAAAAAAGGTTTGAACGTGCGCGCGTACGCGCGAGCTCGTGTCGTGACGTTAGAAAGAAAAAATCAGGTCAACGCGATTGTTACGTAACAAACGAACAACAATAATAACAAACAAACGACGTCATTTTCATATGTTTTCCGGACCGAAATTAAAAAAGATGGCGTGTACACGTAATAATAATAATAATAATAATAATAATAATTTCAGTTCAAGGTTTTTAAATGTGCCAAAAAATTTAGGTTAAAATTTTTCCACTGAACGAACATATTACATTTTTACTTTAAAAAATTTTCTCTTTCCTACTACTTTCTGCCCCCCTCACACGCCGTCGCTACTTTTCTTTCTATTAAATCCTTTCGCGTAATGTTTCCGTTTCCGGTTTGTTTCTCTCTTTCTTTATAAAATAATCATAATGAAAATTTTTTTTAGAAAATCAATTTTTTAATATAAACGAGAAAAACATGAAAATCACGGATAAATTCTAAGAGAGAGAGAGAGAGAGGGGGGAGAGGGGAGAAGGAGTGCTCTTAACGGGTGGGAGGGGGCAGCGGTAATTTTTTTCATATTGGGAAAAACACGTAAAAAGATACCGAAAAAAAAAAAAATTTTTTTTTTACGCGAACGTCATAACTACTACGCCGCGTTAATTTATCTATCCGGTGATTAGCCTAGTTAATCGACATTTGCCCAGTTAAATCGAAATTTTTTTTACTTTCATTTCTTGCAATTAAGTTAGTTACGAGCACACACACACCCTTTTTTTCTTTTTTGCTCCGATTCACGGATTTTCATCGAACGTTCATCAATTTATTATTATTATTACTATTTTTTAAAAAATAAGTATATGTACGTGTTGAAAATTTTTGCTGTTATTTACTGACAAATTACAAAAAAAAAAAAAAACGTTTTCTTTTTTTTTTTTTTTCGCGACTGGTACACATTTTATTATTATTATTATTAATTTTAATGACGTGTTGAAGTATGATAATAATAATAATAATTTTTGGTGAAAATAAGAAAACTAGTAAATTGATGATAATGATGATGATGATTATGCAAAGAGGGGGAAAGAGAGAGAAAGAGAGAGAAAACGACGGTTGTGATGAAGGATTTGTTTTCATTTTGTTTTCGTGGGGGGAAATGAAATTTTTTTTTTTTTGTTTGGCATTGACCCCCCCTCCCCAAAGGGCAAATAATATTAACACGAGATTTGAAGATGAACGGTACCTGTTTGTTTGAGTTAAAAAAAAAAAAGCTCCGAGCTGTCTACGAATTCTCCCCAATTTTTTTTTTGTTTTTGATCTTAATTAGCAATGATTAACGTAACCGTTTTTTTTTCGGGGGGAGGAGGAGCGTGAGGAGGAAAGAATTATTAGGGTCATCATTTTGTCTTTTTTTCCGTTCGCCTCTCTCGCCCCCCAAGTATTTATTTATTTTAAACCGAATGGAAGTGAAAGGGAAACAGAAAAAAAATGTGTTTTGTCTGGTAACCCTAATAACCCGGCACAGATGGGGAGTTGACTTCGGTGTCAGGTTTAGTCTGGAAAAAAAAAAGGATTGCTCCTTGCGGTTTGATTAATAAAGAGAAAGAGAGAGAGAGAGAGATGAAGACTTGTGATGGTTTTTTTTTTTATTTTAACATGAAATGAGCCGAAAATAAAATCAACGCCTCATACGTCAAAAAAAAACATGACCTACACCTGTTCCGCAGCTTTTTTTTTTTTTTCAATTTCTTGGGGAGTCATATGGTTTGAGAAGCAGAAGAAAAAAAAATATTTTTAATTTTCGATCTATTATAACGAATGAATTTCTCCTCTCGAGTGGATTTTTTTATTTAAAAATTTTGTTTTTTACTTTGTTACTTCCGGTGAAAGACATCAAAAATTTTCATTTCCTGTTTATCAATCAACCGGACGGCAAAAAAAAAAAATTTTTTTTTCTCTCTAGGGTGTCAAAATCGATCGATATCTAATCAATATCGAAACTATTTTTTTCATCGTCTTATCAAGTCGCGCTATCGTCAAGGAAAAAAAAAAAAAATTTCTAGATTTTTCCTTTTCTTTTCTTCCCTAGAACCCCCCGCCCCCGGCCAACAGCCGCCTCCCGTATAAAAAAATTTTTATGGCGAACTTTAACATTTAGTCAAACATTATCCCCGTCGTCGTCGTTGTTGTTGTTGACGTCATAAAAAGATTTTTTTTTACTGCAAGAAAAAATTTTCCTCCGTCATGCGATTTTCATATTAATAATAATAATAATAATAATGATGATGATGATAATAATTTTTAAAATTCCGTTCGGGTTAAAAACGTTGAGTTTCTTTTCAAAAAAAAAAAAAATTCAAAAAATTGAAGCGCGACGGTAAAAGAACGACGTAAAAAAAATTAAAAAAATGGCGGAAAAGAGGAGGAGAAGGGGGGAGGAAGGGGGAAAAGAGAGAAAAAAAATTTTTTTTTTTTTCGAAACGAAATCTTAAAGACAATCTAGAAACTCACGGTTAAAAAAGTCACGTACGAAAAAAAAGAAAAAATGATGAGTGTCCCAATGACCCAAACAACAACAACAACAACAACGTTAACACATCGGCCATATGTCGTGAATGTAACGCACATACGCACACGCACACGCGTACACATCCATTCACAATAAGATTTTCTTAAACCTTCAATGTCTGAACAATATCAACGAAATTTTTTTATTTTTTAACTAGACTATAGAATGATCAACCTACCGCCTACCCTTGATAACAAATTCCCGTCGTCTGCTTGAGAACAAAACCTCGAACATTAGCCGTGAAATTTTAAAAAAAAAAAAAAAACAAAAAATAAAATTTTTTTTGTTTGTTATTATTATTTATATCCGTTTGTCCTTTTGTTCTTTGAATTTGTTAACATTTATTATTATTATTATTATTATTATTATTATTCCTTTTGCGTTACCTTGTCTCGTGTTATTGTTATTATTATTAATATTATTATTATTCTCATTTTTCATTTAACACTTTTTTGTCGGATTGGATTTAAAGAAAAGAAAAGGAAAAAAAAATCGAATATTGATTGATTGAAAACCGGCAAAATTTTTTTTTTTTTTGAATTTTACGAAAGGAAACGGAAACGGAAACAGAAAAAAAAATTTGTAGCCTGGAGAAAACCGGATGTGACTTTAAAACTCCTAAACGGAAGAAAAAGAAAAAAAATAAAAGGAAACGTCAGAGTTTAGAATGATGATGATGATAATTTTCATTTTGGAAATATCAGAGCTGATAAAAAAGTAAGGGGGGGTGGTTGGGAACGGTTGGGGGGCGGATGTGTACAAAATTTTATTTTTTATCCATTCATCCGTTTTGAACCGTCGCAGAAGAGCACTACTTTTTTTTTTTTAAGCGAATGATGAAAATTAATTTTTTTTTCCTTCGTATTCGTATCTATCACTTCCCCCCACCCCCCGTCCTCCCAACGGAAAAAAAGGTTTCACGCCATTGCAACATAATAAATAAAAATTTTTTAAAAAAACAAACGAGGAGAAACACGAGGGTTCTTACAAAAAAAAAAAAAACATTTAACTAATTAAAACCTAAAATGTGGGGGAGGGGTAGAGAGGGGAAATCGGGGGGGGAGAGAACGAAAACCAACAAGTGCAGAAACATAAAATTTATGTTTTGTTTTTAAATGAAACATTTTAAATAACGACTATTAATTAGATGTAAACCTGTTAGAAAAAAAAAAAAGATTTTTCTTCTCTTCCTCCCCCTCTCCCCTCCCCCCGGGGCGAATCAATCAAATTTTAGCGCAATTAAATTTAATGTAACCTTTACGTTTTAAAAAAAAAAAACCTGTAAGGTTTGTTTGTTGTTTGTCGTTTGTCTGCTTTCACCATCTCAAGAAAAAAAAAACATCAACAAGAAAAAAAAAAACCTTCGGGGCGAACACACACGTTTAAATTAACTCTTCTTTTTTTTTTTTTAATGATGATGATGGTGATGATGATGATAATAATGATTATGTCGTCAAATTTATATTTTTTTTATGACGTCGTACGAATGACAGAGAAAGAGAGAGAGAGGGGGTTAGAGATTGAGAACAAACATAAAAAAGGTTTTTAAAAAAATTTTTTTTTTTCTTTCAAGATACGATTTTCATTTAAAAGGAAAAAAAAAACTCAAAGAAAAAAAAAGTAAAATAGAAATCTATAAAAAGAAAATTTATAGCGAGTTAAAAAAATAAAAGAAGAAAAAATTGGCTCAAGGCAACAACAACAACAACAAACAACAACAAACAACGAGAGTGTCAATTTTCATTTACACACAAGAGGAAAAAAACAAAAAAAATTTTTTTTTAATTTTTTTTTTTTTTCACACGTTTAAGAAATTTTTTTTTTTTATTTTCCATTGAAAGTTTCGAATAATGAATAAAACAAAAAAAAATTTTTTTTAAAAGGAAAAAAGGAAAAATAGAATTTTCGGTGCCAAAGGAAAGTTTTTTTTTTTTATAAAAAACGACAAAATGAATGAATTCGTCTTTGAGAAAATTCAATTAATTAAAAATTTAAAAAAAGGAAAAAAGAAAAACAAGGAAAAAAGGAAAAAAAAAAAAAAAGGAAAAAAGGATTGAAAAAAGAACGAAAAAGTAAAGAAGAAGAAGAAGAAGGGAAAAAAAATTTTTTCGTTCGGCTCGTAAAAATCAAAGGAAGAAAAGAAGAAGAAAAAACTTCATCAATTGCACACGTGATACAAAAAAAAATGCATAAAAATAAAAAAAATGGGGGGAGGAAGAGAAGTGGGGGGAAGAGCAACAGCAAAATCTTTTGCTACCTTTTTTAGTTTTTTAACATCTTTTATCGCCAGCAAAAAACACAAAAAAAAAATCGTCGTGACGCTTTCTAGTGAATTAAAAATTTTTAAAAATATCCAAAAAACCCTCCTTTCGAGCGTGTAAAAAAAACTTATTTCAAAGGGGGACCCACTCAAACCCTCGAATAAAAATTTAAATTCACGGAAATGAAATTTAATTTTAAATACCGCAAACGATTCGTTTCGTGCCCCCCCGCATTAAAAAAACAACAACAACAACAAAAACGTATGCGGCGGCGAATTAACAACAAAATATTATTATTATTATTATTATTATCATCAACGTTTTTTTTTCGTTACGTTCAAACGTGAGCGAGGAAAATAAGGAAAAAAGGATGATAATAAGAGAGAGAGAGAGAGAGAGAGAAAGGGAGAGATTAGAAAAAAAATGAGAGAGAGAGAAAGAAAAAGGTTTGAAAAGGGAAAAAAAATTTTTTGCCGGTTATGCAAATTTATTATTTATTTATTTATGACGTCACATTTTTTTTTTCATGTCAATAACGTAAAACCCTTAAAAAATCCGATCTGTGTGGATTTTCCCTTTTCACCCTGCCCTCAATTTTCTCAATTTTCCTCATTTTCGTTTTCTTTTTCCTTTTCCGGGATTCATTTTTATTGAAAAAAAAAAAATTCAATTTCCGGTCGGTCGAATTCGCGCATTGAATTTTTCCGCCTCGGAAAAAAAAAGGATTTCAATTCTTTTCGTCTTTCCGGGACGATTATTTTCACTTTCGAATTTGTTTGAAGTAAATAAAATTAATTAGGGAGCATCAAAAAACTGGAGCATAAAGAGAGAGAAAGGGAGAGAAAAGAGAGAGAGAAAAAAAGGGAGAGAGGGAGAAATTTTTCCAGAGATGAGAAAAACAAGGCGTGTTGCTTTTTGTGAAAAGTTATCAAAAAGAAAATAATTTATTCCCGTTTGTTCGAAAATATTTTTTGTTTGTATTTTTTTTATTTGGGGGGGGACAACAACAAACCTGAGCTGTTGCCAAAAAAAAATTTTTGTTCCGACAGGAATATTTCATTAATCGTCAAATATTCCCTCATCACGACAGCAAAGGATACAAAGACAATCGTAGTCGTCGTCGTTTTTCTAATTTTAATTTGTCGGTTGTTTCTCTCTCTCTCACTCAACGCGTATATATATTTTTGCCGTTTCCAAACGGTGAAGGACAAACGAACGAACAAACAAACAAACAAACAAACAAACAAACAAACAAACAAACAAACGTATAATAGGGTCTCGGGTTTTTTTTTTTCTTTTATTTCGCACAATGAAATAAATTTTTTTTTTTTCGCCCAATTTTTTTTTTTTTTCTCAACCGAGGTTAAAGCTATCGCGTTACAAAATGGCAAAAAAAAAAAAAATTAAATTTTTTTTTTCTTCTTTTTCCTTACGTCCTCCGCCATCTTTTCCTTCTTCCCTCTCCCTTCCCCTTTTTATATTACTCCAGTTTATTTTTCCAGCAAAAAGAAAAAGAAAATTTTCAAGGAAAAAATAATAATTAACACTTTAGACGATGAAATTCTCTTTTAAAATTTTATCATCATCGTATGGATAAAGTTTTTTTTTCCTAACACGTGCACACGCATACATATCTTTTTCCTTCATTTCCATAATTTTCTCCAGTAAATTTTTATCGTATTTTCTACTTTCATCCACTTTTTTTCGACCTCCTTCTCTCTCTCTCTCTCTTGCGGTAGGAAAGAAAAAAAAACTCGGATAAAAAGTATCGGGAATATTGAGAAAACATTCCAGAAAACCGTGGAAAAAGGGGGGAGGAATTTACTGGAGAAAATTATGGAGAGAATCTATTTGAAATCGTTTACGAAAAAAAAATGACACCGACGGAAATCGTCAAATAGTTTAAATATAAAAAAAATGACACCGACAACACCGACGGAAATCGTCAAATAGTTAAATAAAAAATAATGGCGGAGATTGTAATTACAATACAAGTTTCGACTGGAGAAAATTCTGGAAAGAATAAAAAAAAAAAAAAACAAGGAGTGACCTACGTTATGGAGAAATTAATTTTTTTATATTCATTTTATACGAATTGAATTTCTCGTGATTGAAAAACAAAAAAAAAAAAAAAAAAAAAAAGAGAAAGAGTGAAGGAAAAAAAAAATGTTGATGAAATTATTATAAAAGAAAATAAGGAAAATGGAAAAGAGTGGATGGTGGTGGAGATGGTTTCAGTGGTGGTGGTGGGAAGAGGGAATGAAAAAAGAAGGGCAAAGAAAATATAAAAAAAAAAAAACAGGTGGATGAGGATGAAAGGAAAAACAAAAAAAAAAAATTTTCTCTCTCTATCTCTCTCTTTCAAGGTTTCTTTGCAACACGAGATATAATCTTACTTTTATTTTCTTTTTCTTTCAAGGAAACTTTTATTATCATCATTATTATTATTATTATTTTCTTTTTTATAAAAACTGCGACAAAAAAAAAACCGTCGACATTTTTCTTTTTCCGCGGGAAATTTAAATTACGAAACACCGTCAAAACCGCTATTATTATTATTAATTTTCTTTCTTTCTTTTTTCGTTCAGATGGGGGGAAAATTACAAAAAAAAAAAAAATTAACAACGACTGAATACGCCACTGAGACTCCATTAATAATAATAATAATAATAATAATATTTTTACTTTTCCCGAATAAAAAAAAAAATGGCGATACGGTAAAAAAAAAAAAAAAAATTTCAGGTTCGTTTTTCCGTGTGTTTGTACACCAACAATCCGTATCGGCGGCGGTGTGTAATTACAAAATCCTTATTAAATTATAACGATAACGTTTGTTTGTTTGTTTGTTAGTTTGTTGTTTGTTTTTAAAACTAAATTTTCATCCGTATAAAAAAGACTTATTTTCGTCCTCTCGCTGGAAAAACTTTTTTTTTTCCTCCCCCCTTCTTAAATTTTTTTCCTTCTCGAATCGATTTCTCAATAAAATTTATTTTTACGACCGAAAAAAAAAAAAAAAAATTTCAATTACATTATTTGTATGGAAAACCGTAGAACGTTGATGATAATAATGATAATAATAATAATAATAAAAGATTGCAACATTGAATAAGAATTCGCAAAAAAAAAAAAAAAAAAAAAATGGAGTCGAAACAGAAGTAGAAGAACAACACAATCGTGTATTATTGTGCAAATTGGCAAAGAATAAAAAGTTTTTTTAAAATAATAATAATAATAATAATAATAATAATAATAATATAAATTTTATCATTATTATTATTATTATTATTAATGCAAAAGACGTTAGCAAATAAAAAAAAAAATGGCGCCTCGTACGTAACGACGAAAAAAAAAAAAATGAAATAAATAAGAATTTTTTTTTTCGCGTGTGTTTCTCTCTTTGACGACGAGAGGAGGAAACGGCTGGAACTGGAATGGGAAAATTAATAATGATAATAATAATAATTTTTTTAAGACCTCAAGAGTCCCTCTCTCTTCTTCCCCCTCCATCCCCATTTCGAACTTGTTAAATTTATTTTTATTTCGCACCAAAAAATTGACGAGGATTCGATAAATGATGATGAAAACTTTGTCGCGTGTCCGATTATTTTCTTTTGTCTATTTCCACGTCGTTTTTATTCAAAAATCTTTTACATTATGTATAAAGTAAAGGAAAGGGGAAGAGTCGTGTGCGTGCCTAATATCGATCTATTTAAAATTAATAAACGAAGAAATTAAGCAACAAATACACGGCAATCACACGCACACGCACACGCACTCACGCACATTTCAAATATTTCGAATGCGGTCAAATTTTATTTTCAGATACAGGAATAAGGTCGTTGTTGCCCCAGTTTTTTTTTTTTTTTTTACTGGTTGTGAAATCTTTTTTCTCTCTCTCTCTTCTTTTTCAACCACCAATAAAATTAAATATAAATCCGTTCGATAACATCGAATTAAATATAAATAATAATAATAATAATAATGATGATGACGATGACGACGACGTCGAATGTTTTTTTTTTTTTTTTCGTCGACCCGAATTTAATTTTTTTTTTTGGGTGTACATCCGTGCGCGTGTGTGTGTGTTGCAAAAAAAATTTCTCGAATTTCTCGATTCGTTCGAGATATCGTATGTTTCGATAAATTATCGAAATTAAAATTCCGGAACTTTATACGGGAAGTAGAAGAAGTTTTAGAATGATGAAAAATACTTTTTTGAAATCCCTTTCGAAAACGAACAACTCGTCGTACGATCAATGATGTGTGATTAGAATCGTAAAATTAAAAAGAAAGAGAGAGAGAGAAAGAGAATAATGAGAAATGAGTAAGAATTAAAAAGAGATGAAATAATAATAATAATAATAAAAATAATAATAATAATGATAATATTTTTACTTTCGCAGTCATTTTTTAATTTGGCAAGGTCTATCCATTAGGAAAAAAAAAAAAGCTTTTGCAATTTTAACAATGGTACCTTGACGGACGAAAATAATAATAATATTAATAATAATAATAATAATAATAATAATGTATTTAAGGGCAATGACTTTTAATAAAATAATGTGAAATTTTAAAGAGAGAGAAAGAGAGAGAGAGAGAAAAGAAGAGGAATCAAAGCTTAACGCAAAACGATCCGTACCTTTACCGAAATAATAAAACCGTACCTTTACCGTACTTAACAAAACCTTTACCGAAATAATAATGATAATAAAAAGTGTAAAATCGGTCGTGTAAAAAGAAGAAAAACGAAAAAAAAAATTACATAATATTGTAACCACGTTTTCAGGTACGAAAACCGAATAAAAAATAAATAAATAATTTGCGTATTTAAAATGATATTCGCGAACCTTCGGGGTAGTAGAAAAAAGTCGTCGGTCGTCTTTGGCGGCTCGACGACCAACTCTAAGGAAAAAAAAAAATTTAAACACTCGATTAAATTATTGATCGACCCTCGTTCCTTTCTGAACAAAGAAAAAAAAATGGAGATTCACGAGTTCCGGTTCTTCTTATATACAAAAAAAAAAAAAATCTTCCTCGGAGACATTCGGCAAAAGATTCTTCGAGTTGGTATAAAAAAAAACTAAAAATAATTAAGAAGTCATCATCATCATCATCATCGAACATGTTTTTTTTTTTTTTTATTTTGTAGGTAGTAGCAGAAACGAAATAAAAAAAGGGAAGAGAGAGAGAGAGAGAGAGAGAGGAGAGATGGAGAAGAAAAAAAAAAAGAAACGAAGAAATGAATGTGGGGAGATGTAAAAAAACGCCGCGTTTGAATTTTAGTTTCGTTTTTAAGGCGCGTCTACTTTTAAATTAAAATTAAAAATTTTATACGCGAACGCGTGCGAGTTTTTTTTTCCAAAAAAAAAACCTGAAAAATTCAATTTCGAAAACCGCTTTATTGTGGTGATAATGATAATAATGATTATGATAACTACGCGTTTCGAAAAAAAAGATCCTATTAACCTTAGAATGTAATTAATTGCCTGGGAGCCAAATTTTAATCAACACGTGTATTGGCAGACTTAAAAGTATCACGCACACGCACACACACGTACGCACTTGCACACTTTCCTCCCCCCTCCTCTCCTTTCTCCTCATTTTGTCCTTCATTAAATCACTGGGGAAAAAAACCAGAAAAAAAAATAGAAAATTTCAAATAATTTTTTGTTAAAAAAAAAAAATCCGTGTCCACTCCCCCCACCAACAACTCCGCCTATATGCCTCACCCGCCCCCGCCCCCCGTTTAAATTATTCCCTACATTACAATTATTATTATTATTATTCATCGATCCTGCAGCAAAAGAAAATTCGATTATTAACTGTATTATCAATACTGGCACCAAAGATTTCGAATTTCGATGACGTCATTTTACAAAACTCCGACAAAATGTCAAAATAATGAAAAAAATTTTCTTCTGCTTGTAAAACATTCGATTCGTTTCGATTATAAATTTTATTGCGTACCTGAAATGTACGCGCGAGTTTTATACACGCTTCGTAATCAATCATTTTCCCAATTAGTTTTTTTATTATTATTATTATTGGCGATTGTTATCAACTTACACGTCTTGAATAGTATTATTTATCACGGGGAGGGGGGGTCAAAAGGTCGAATCGACATTTTTTTTTTCTTTTCTTTCGAACGGTCAGGTGATGATTGTGATGATGATGAGGATGATGATGATGAATAATTTTCTTTAACCTTAGCAAATCTTTCTTTCCCTTTCCTTCCCTCTCCTCCTCCCTTCCCTTCTCCCTCCTTCTTAAAACTTTCAAAATAATAATTTTTAACCGTAGCAAAAAAAAAAAATTGTATTACTTAACAATATAAAAAAAAAAAAAAAATTATTACCGTAAATTAAACTTGAAAACCATTCATTAAAGTAATTTATACGTGTAATAACGTAAAAAAAAAAAACCGCGTGCCGTTAAATAATAATGATAATATCCATTGACAAATTCCTTATAAACCCATCAGGAGCAAATTAATAATAATAATAATAATAATAATAATACTTTTTTCTTTTTCTAATGGATCCACTTTAAAGAGAGAGAGAGAGAGAGAGAGAAAAATGTGTTGAAAATTTTCAAAATTCTTTTGATGTGACTTGCGGCAAATTTTTTTTTTAAAAAATTGTTTACACAAATTAAAAATCCGTTTAAATTGATGTTAATGCAATCCCCTCTTCTTCCACTTTCCACCCCCTACCCCTCCCTACATCCCTCTCCTATTACTACTACTACTAAAAGCAAACACATCCGCAAAAAAGAGTAAAAAAAAAAAACTTTTTCCTTTTTTCAAACCGACAAAAAAACAAGAGCAGAAGATAAATGATTAAACAAACAACAGAAGAGAAAAGATTTTTCGTTTGTTACCGACATACAATCGAATCATTCGCATTAATTTTTTTTTTCTCGTTACACGTTTTTTCTACAAAAATTTTCCTACTTTTTCTTCTTCTTCCACTTTTTCCAGTCACGCGTTTAATTTTTTTTTTTAATTCGAACGAAAAAATTTTTTTGTTATACCTATTCTATCATTTGCTAAGGTTAAAAATGTTTTTTTTAATAAAACGTGGTAGCAGATAAAATATTTTTTAAAATTATCATATCTTTATTAAAAATATATATATATTTTTTTTTTAAAAACTAAAAACAAAAATATTAAAAACCGATGTCGCGTTTTGTTTTCTTTGTCGAATTTAAAAAAAAAAAAAAAACCGGAATCGGGACAAAAAATCAATAAAACAATAATAATAATAATAATAATAATAATAATAATATTTGCCAAAATTATTGCGTAAAAAAAAAAAATTTAAACTAACAAACAACCCGGGAAAATTTATTTTATTAAAAAACGTTTTAAAGTGCGAATAGAAAAATTTTTTTCTCTCTCTCTCCCAGTCAAATGATATAAAAATATTAAAACAATTATTATTATTATTATCATTTCCTTTTCCCACCATCCTATTGATTTTAGCTTCGAACGCCCCCCTTCCCACCCGCGACTCCGACAAAAAGGTCAACAAATAATAAGAAAGAGAAAAAAAAAAGCAGAACATTTTTATTGAAAGGAAATGAAGAAAAAAAAAACAAAATCAAAGATTTCTTTGTTGCATTAGCAAAGTCATCATCATCATCATCATCATCATCATTCATTATTTGGCCATTACTCTTAGTCTGGGATGTCGAGGTCGACTACTTCCGCTGTTTCAAACATAAAAATTACTCAACATCCACTTAACTTTAACATAAATATATTCCTGCTTCCAGGTACTTCCAGATAATCGCCACTTAAGGTGGTGGCGTTCGTTCTATCTCTCTCTCACTCACTCATTCTACTTCCACTTTATTATCCAAGACGTCGTGTTTTAGTATTATTATATCTTTCTTTATTTATTCCTTTTTCGACCGACATGAACCGATCGAGAAAGAAAAAGATGGAGAGAACAGAAAAAAAACAGGTTTTTTTTTTTTTATACAACGGATGACTTAAGGCAATAACAAACTTCCGAAACGGAACTCGATAATAATAATAATAATATTTCTAACCTAGACCCACAGGAAATCGATTTATTTATTTATTTACGTTCAGCAATAATTACTTACACGATCACTTCTTGTTAACCTCGACACATTGCTTGACGGTAAAAAAAAAAAGTGAAAAAAAAAAAAAACAGAAAAACTTGTTATCGCGGGTAGAAACCAAAAAAACAAACTAGCCTCGGGTTTTTTCCGAAACGAAACGAAAACCCAAAAAAGGTATATAAAAAAAAAGTGGACAAACGACAAATGGGAAACAAACGGAGAGAAGGAAGAGAATCGCGAATATAAAAGTAATTCGAGATTGTGTGGAAGAAAAAAAATCGGAAATGTTAAATGACGCCCCTTCAACCTTACGAATGTGCATTCGAAGAAAAGAAATCAAATACGACAAACATTCGATACAAACAACAACAACAACATCCAAATCAAACTGGACCAAAGAGAGGGAGAGGGGAGATGGGGTGGAAACGTGTCACGAAATATTTTCATTGTTTTTTTCTACGTAAAAAAAAAACCGACTCGGATTTCCTTTTCGTTTTAACAAAAATAAACAGGTTCCGTTTTCTTTTTCGACAACGACAACAACAAACAACAACCACGGTTGACGTCCTTTCCGAAAGCAACGAACTAGGTCATATTCTCCGTAATATTACGGAATATTAAGAATATAAGAGTGTAAAAAACCAAAGGGCGGAAATTTTTTTCGAGGTCGAAAAAAAATGTTCAGAACTTTTTTTTTCGAAAAAAAAAAAATAAAAAACGCAAGCGAAAACTTTTTTGAGAAGAGACAAAATTGTTACGCGCGTTTTTTTTTACGCGCGAATATTAAAAAAAAAAAAGAAATTAAAATCATATGTAGGTCTAGTTTAAGTAATAATAATAATAATAATTGATTTTCACTTGGCGGAATAGAAAGTATATTTTCGCGATGATGTCTGAACAGGTGCCTGAACGGTAAAAACCTTAAACGTTGATATCATCCTAATCATCATCATCATCGTCGTCGTTAAAAAAAAAGAAAAACACGTTGGTTGTTTGTTTGTTTGTTTTTATCTCGAAGGAATAAAATTAAAAACGATTGAACTCGATTTTCGGTTGTTACTTTGGTACAATAACATATGACCGATCGATAAATCGTGTTTTAAATACGAATCTTTTTTTTTTATCGCACGGCAATAATAATAATAATAATAATGATGATGGCCGGTCAATCATGTTTCTTGTGCCACTAAAAATTTTCTCGAATAAATAAATAAATAAATAAATTTTTTTTCTTTAAAGCGGCCATTTTGAATTTTAATTTAATTTCAACGCACCTGAACACATGAATTCGCACATTTTATTATTATTGTTGTTGTTGTTTCGAAACTGGCCGTAAGTTTGCCAACATTAAAAAAAAAAATTATTATTATTATTATTTTTTAAACGTTTGGCTTCATTGTTTAACGTGTCAGCTACCCAATACCGCCGACGCCACTACCGCTGCCACGATTAAATTTTTTTTGAATAAAACAAACAACAAAAAGCGTTTGTTACAAAAAAAAAAATTTTGCGTTTGTTTATTTTTTAATATGCGAAATTTGTCGTTTCCCTCATTTTCCCGTCGGAAAATTTTTTAACAAAAATTAAACCTCACACCTCCCCTCCCTCCTCACCATCTCCCTTCCCCCCAATTTTGTTTGTTTTCTAAAAAAAAAAAAAAAGAAAACAACCCTTAATAACATTCCTTGATTTTTTTTTTAAAAACTTTTCTCGAATTAAAAAAAAAACGTTTTATTATTATTATTATTATTATCCTACCGATAAAAATTTGTCGTTTATAAATTTAATAATAAATAAACAAACAAACAAACAAACAAACGTTAATGATTCTAATTAAATTACAATTCAAACAACCGACGCATTATCGTATACGGACAAATAAATGACTTATTATTATTATTATTACATTTTTCTTTTTTTTTACTTACCTTTACGACTCGCAATTGTTATTATTATTATTATTTAAAAACCGAATCCATTACTCATAATAAACAAAATGGCGGAATGTTTAAATCTTACCTGTAATAAAAAAAAAAGAATGTTAATAATAATAATTAATTAATAATAATAAAAAACTTTTTTTTTTTTTAATAAGAAAAAACTTTGATGCCAATTTTCTTTTTTTCTTTTTTTTTTATTACGTTACGTGATTAATTAAAACACTTCGTAATCGACAAACAACAAACAACAAACAACAACAACAGCAGGAGCAAAAGAAACAAATAATAATAATAGAAAAAGTAAAAAAAAACGCATCGTATAAAATGAATATATAAATAACCGGATATCGAATTAATTATATATGTATATAAAATATTTATATACGCGCATACTCATTTCCGGTGATTTTTTTTTTTTTTTTTTAATAATAATAATAATAATAATGAAATTTTTTTATACGTTTCCGGTCACGGATTATTTACTATTGTTGTTAATAAATCGCCATTTATTTATTTATTTAATAAACAAATTATTATTATTATTATAAGAAGAAGAAGAAAACGCGGGAATTAACGACTACTTAAGAATTCAGTGTCGATGTTAATAATAATAATAATAATAATATTTATAAATTTAATTAAAATTTTTTTATTTTTATTTCAGACGACGTTTTTTTTTTTTGCTACGGTCAATTTCAATTTGATTTTAACGACAGCAAAAATAAAAAATAAAAAACATTTTGACCTTGAATTATTTTTTTATTTTCGAAAAAAAAAAAAAAATTTTTTTCCTCGTTGCTGTTGTTGTTTTTTTTTTCTAATCGGTGAAAATTTTCCTTTCCCCCTCTCCCCTATCTCCCTCTCTTCCTCTACGATTTAGGTATAATTATTTTTCCTAACCGGAAATTGTAAATAATCGATAAAAAATGAAGAGAGAAAAAAAAAAAAAATTTAAAAAAAAAAATAAATTTTTGAACGAGGAAAAGTGTTTTGATAAGATTCTGATTATCGAAAAAAAAAAAAAAAAAAAAAAGATGAAGGAAACGGCGATGATGATGATGACGTAAAAGAAGAAGATGAAGAAGAAGTTGGGAAAATTGAAAATAAATGAAAAGCCAAAGACCCGAAACTCGATACTCAGCTTATGTAACTGAAGAGTTAAGGACGTAAAAAACGTTTCCAAGTATTTAAATGGCGGAATTTTCATCATCACAATTCGGGCGTCGAACCCAAGTTGTCCTGGCAACCGTCCCAAGGACAACTTCTGCAAATATATCACAAACAAACACATACGTCTACGTATATATATATATATACCGATCCCTAATAAAAAGAAGAAGAAGAAGAAAACAAAAAAAAAAAAAAAAACCCTTCGGGGGGGCAGGCAACAAACGACAAAAAATAAAAAGAAGGAAGACGAAAACGACTAATGCGATCATAATAATAATAATAATAAAATCGAAAATAAAAAACGAGGGGGAGGGTGAGGGGAGGGGAGAAAATATCGGGAAACTTTTTTTTTTTTCGCAGCAACAAACGGGTAAATCCCGTGTTTGTTTCTACGACTACAATTTCGCTTTAAATCTTTTCCTTCATAATTTTTTTTTCTTTTTGTTGACCGACAGGAACAACCACGAGGTAGGTTTGATTCGTAAATTTAAAATGGCGGTTAGGAACAAACAGTAAACGTAAACAAATTTTTGCTGTCATAAAGACCAACAATTCTCTCGAACTTTCCCAACAATTTTCAAACCTTTTTCATTTTTTGTAACGTTTCAGGTAGACTTTTGTTTTTTTTTTTTAATCTATTTAAACTTTTTTTTACTCTCCTACCTTAAACGTGATGATGATGATGATAATAATAATGAAACAAACGACGTTTAAGAGTAAAAGGGTCGATGGGAATAAATGAAAAAAAAAAAAATCTCTGAAACGGTCATTTGAACCAATTAAGGCCAATAAAAGGGAGTTAAATGGTCTGTGGGACTTCCGTCTATAACAAAGTCCTTGATTAACGCGGATTCAAGGAGAAACCTATTAAATTTTTTTGGGAACTAAACTAACACACGCAATGCAAACCGACCAACAAACAAACAATATTTCATTTGTTTGTTTTTTTTTTTTTTTATTATGATACGACCTTTTCGTGAAATTTTTTTTTTAAAAAAAACTTTCATTTGTTTTTAAAGGGTTTTATTTCCTGTCGTCCATTCACAATTAAAGGGTTGTTAACGAGGGTGAACCTCGACCTACGTATACGATAATCATTCTTAAAAGTTTCGATCGATCGAATAAATTAATAAAAAAAAAAAAAAAAAGGTTTGATATCGTTTGTAAAAAAATTTCCCTTTTATTAGGAAAAGTTTAATGAATGAAAAAAAAAACTTTTCCGTTGCGTACGACTAACGACACACAAGCGACACCTAACGGATTTTGTTTGAACTAAAACAATAAAGAGCGCTCTATCGGTTGCGAATGAAATTAAAAACGTAAAGAAAGGTCATGATTTACACATTGAAAATGTTTATGAATGGAAAATTTTTTTTTTAAAACCATTTTGAAATTTAAATTTTTTCTTTTTGTTTTTCCGAACAAAAAATTTATTATAAAAACGTTTCGTGATTAAATTTTAAAATTTTAATTAATTGTTTCCGTAAATTTTGATTTATTCACGCTTTTTTTCATCATAAATTCAAAATGATTTTTTTTCTTTTTTATTCCCCTTTCGAAAAGTAAATCGAATCAAAATACGAGAGAGAGAAAGAGAGAGAGGGGAATAATCGATAGGTTTGATTGACGTTCAAAGTTTTTTCTTTCCTTTTAAAAAAAAAAAACAAACTGGAAAATCCAAACGAACAAACCTTTAACAGCTGGACGCATTCCATGAGTCCTTGTATGAGCCCCAGATGAGGCACTGGTATCGTGACCACCGTTGTAGTTTCCGTTGTTGTTTCCCAAACTTCCGGAAACAATTGATGAAGGAGATGATAATTTTTCTGGAATAATTAATAACAACTTTTAAAATTCACTTTCTTTTTTTTGTTTTGTAAAAAAATTACAAAATAATTCATATAGTTTTATTTTTATTATTCTTCTCACTTCTGGAAAATTCCCTTTTCCAGTTCCTGTTTTCATCGTTAGCAAAAAAAAAAAACCTTTTAATACTCACCTGCGAGTAAAGGATTAGCTGCGGCGATGTTAAATTTTGCATTTCTTTGTCGCAATTCGTTTAATGCTTGTTGTGTCGTTAAAATATTTTTATTATTCGATGTGGTTGTGCTGGAAACATCTGATACTATATCATTATTATTCTCCTCCTGGAAAAATCAGTTTTTTTATTAATACAAATTATTTAATTCCTTCTTTTTTATTGTTCCATTATCCGTTTATCTTCTGCTTTAAGACTTTTATGAATATTTTAGAATGTAAAGATTACGTTCGAGTCTTACATACATTTTCGATTGTTGTTGTTGTTGTTGTTAAGGGCAACAGTTTTCAATAAGTGAAAGGAAACTCGTTTAAGTTTAAAAACAACTCGAAGTTGTTATTGTTTTCATTGAATTTTCAAATTTTTTTTTGTTAGTTATTTAACTTAAAAAAAGATAATCGGAAAACGAGGAAATTTTGTTTTTTCACCTACTTTTACTTCGACTCCGGCAAAATCCGTGAGAAACGTGTCGAGTTCCAACGAGCAACCCAATTGATTAAATAATTCAACATCAACCTCGCTTAAACTGGACTCCAGACTGGAAACGAGTCCCGTGAGATCTGATTGACTTAATTCGGGAGGTTCCTGCTGTTGATTTGTCGTTTCCAAACATTGATTTAGATTTAAATTATCAATTTTCGTTTCGGCTTCTGGCGACCTGAAAATTTTCCCCGTTAAATTATTTTTATTTGTTTTTATTTTATTTTAAATTTGTTAATCCATAAGTGATAGAAAAAAAAAATACTTCATGTATAATAAAATGAATAAATATATAAACAAAATAAATTTCTTTTTAACAATAAACGCCCGTAAATTTTAACTTATGCTTACAGCATTGCGCGAGTGAGTGCAAACAAATTTGCATAGTACTCATTTTTTAAGGCGTTTGCCAACTTGGTTTTTTTTAAGTTTTCAATTTGTTAACTTATGAAACCTCATTGGAAAATTGATTATAAATGATTTAAGTCACAATTATTACTATTATTATTATTATTATTCTTTTAATTTTGCTATGAATCTGTGACTTTTTTTTCATGTCGACCCGACGGGTTACGTCGACTAATATAATTCAAATAGGTATGTATATATTAATAATCATTAATACTTACCAGAGGAGATCATCGTCAATAAAAGGCATGCTCGGCACAAATGCCGCAGCATTTTGATAGGGGCGAAGCCCCAAATGTGCGTCCGCCAGTTTGATGTGAACCCGGACGCCCCTCCCCCTTTCTATGTTTAACCTACGATTATTATCTGACTGGATTTAAAACGGGCGATATGGACAAGGTACGAGCGATGTCGCGGTATTTTTGAAACTTGATCCAAAACATGTAAAAATTGTGTATTGGCCCGCTGGAAAAAAGAAAAAAAACAACAAATTAACAACAAATTAATAAAAAAATTTCAAAAATTTAATAAATAAACAAACAAATTGAGCAACCAAATCGATAAATTGTTATAAAATTTTTTAGGTATAAAAAAAACAAAAAACAAGAAAAAACTGGAGAAACAACCGAAACAACCAAACAAAATAATCGCAACAAATTTTTGACTTTTTAAATAACTCTTTTTTGAAATTAATAATAATAATAATAAAATCAAGATGAAAAAAAAAAGATAATAATGATAAAAACTAGAAATTTCTAAAAAAAAATTATTTAACGTTTGTAGAAAATTGATAATAACAACAATAATAATAGAGTTCAATGAACTTTTAGCAAATTACACCAAACCCTGGAACCAGAAGATTCACTTTCGATATCTGATATAACGTTGTTGTTGTTGTTTTTTTTTTTTTTTTTTATCATTTGGCTGGAAATAAATTTTACGAGTTAAAAAAAAAAAAAAAAAAAAAAAGTGAGAGTTTAATGACTGAATCATCACTTTCCCTTCGAAGTCGACGCAAATTGCCATTTCGGTATACTTTTCTCATTTCTTTTTTTTTTTTTTTTTTTTTATACTCGAGTGAAAGTGAAAATAAAAAATCTTTTTTTTCCGTATATTGTTAATAATTTTAAATCGCACTAAAAACTAATAATTATATATATAAAAAATTTTTTTTTCGCCAAAATATTTCGTGATTTTTTATAAAATTCCTATATCGATTTACCTTACGGACAAATAATCAAAATAATTAACCAATAAAAAAATTTGAATTGTTATAAAAAATTCAAATTTTCTCTTAAAGTAAAAATATTTCCTCACAACAAAAAAAAAAAATAAATAAAAAAAAAGTTTTCTCTTTATAAATTACAACCGTTCTCTAAGGGTTTACAATAAGAAGTAAAGCAAATAGCAGATGAACAATGATAAACGCGGCAAATTTCACGCGGCAAACGCATTCGTTACAAAACAAAGTAAAAAAATTTAAGTTGTCATCTTGTTTTCGTTAATAAAAACGAACATGGACGATAAAAACATTGATGATGGCGACGGCGATGATGATGATGAAGTAATTAATGTTAAAAGTGAACGTTTTAATCCGTTGGAAGCATTATATTCAAAAAGGTTAATCGTTCCTCTCCCTTCTGCACCGGTGTTAGATAATGTGGCGAAAGCGAATGCGTTATTATCTAAAAATTTAAATTTAGATACCAAGGCAGGTTACGTTTCCATATTTGTTTGAAGATTTTTTTTTAAACTCTTGATTTTTACATACAAAAAAAAAAAAAAAAAACTAATAAAAAAATACATAAAATAAAATAAAAATCTCTCTCGTCATGCTTTTGCAATATTTGCTTCGAGTTAAAAAAAAAATATTATAATAAAACTAATAATAATAATAATAAAACTTTTATATATAAATTCTTTTAGGCTAATTGTTTTCAATATATAAAAAAAAATCCAACTTGATAAATATTTCTTTTCTCTTTTTTTCTCATTATTTTTTCCTAGTAGTTTAATGTTTTAATTTTAATAAAAACATTTTATTTAAATGACATTTATTACTTTTACAACTATGATTTATTATAATTGAAATAAATAAATAAATAATTACTTTTTTTATTGTATTCTAATAAAGAGATTATTTGCACAATATCGATATTTATTATTTAAAATTTAAATGTAAAATTTTTTATGTTTCAAACAAAATAATATATTTTTATTATAAGCAGTAGACAACTGGATGATGCTTCAGGTATCGATAGCATTGTATACAATCTCTATTCAATTTAATAAAATAACTTTCACTTTTATTTTCTGTTTTTTTTTTTTTAATTAAAAACAAGTTTTTTTATTATTATTATTATTATTTAATTAAAACAACAAATTATTTTAATGAGTCTCTTATAATTTTTTTTTTAATTCTCATATTAATAATTAAAAAAATGAATTTAAACTTATTATTATATTATAATCGAGAGTGATATTCAAATTCTCGGTATTCTTTTAAATCTTAAATTTTAATATTTTTTTTAGTTTTCATTTTATAGTTTTATTAATTTTAAAATTAGTTAGAAAAAAATAAATAAAAAGAACCAAACCAACAAACGATTAAACGATAACATAAAAAACTGATTAATTAATCGAAAATAAAATTGTTTTAGATTGTTACGACAAGTAAAAAAGAAAAATTAAAAACACAACCGCAGACAACATCGAAAGATGACAGAGAAGAAAAAGTTAAAAAAGGTTTGTTAATTTTATTTGTTTATAATTTTTAGAAGTGATTAAGAAATCATGTTGAAGTAACTCAGATTTTATGAAATTTTTTTTTTTTTTTTTTTAATTAGTAACAAAGTTAATGAATAGTAAGAATGAATTATATCAAACCTTTAGTATTCTTCATCAAGACAAAAACAACATTTCTAATAGATGATTTAATAGTAACAAAATAACCATTTTTTCTTTTTCTTTTTGTCTTAAAACCATAATGCACAATAAAAAACAATAAAAAAAAATTGTAACGAATGAAACGAAAAATATTATTCATATATATATATAGTTAAAAATAAACTTATAAAAAAATGAAACGAATTAAAAAAAATGAATTTTTTTTGCATTTATGTTTCGGTTATTAATTTTTCTTAAATGACGGCGAACGTCGTTATGAATAACGGTCGGTAAAGCAGACGACGAATAAAAAAAAAATGTAAAATGAAAATTTTGTTTATAGATGGCAGTGTGTACGTCTCGCGCGCTTTTTTTTTATTTATTTTCTTATTTTAATGTTTGAGTTTGCGTTTGCGTTTGCGTTTGAGTTTGCGTTTGTTTTCGTTTGTTTTCTCGTTTTCTCTCTTTCTTTCTCTTTTTTTTTTTTTTTTGTATTTTCTAAGAGACGACAATTATTAACAATCCGACAAAGTCATCGTCCGTCCTTCACTCAGTTGCAGAGTTAACATCAGTTAGAAGTTATTGAACTCGAACGTCGATGAACCCTGCTATATTACGAGATTAATGATTTCCCATCATCATCATCATCTTCCTATTTTCTTTCTCTTTTCAACTCACTTTTTTTTTTTCTCTTTCTTTCCATCTTTTTTTTTTTTTTTTGTTTTGACTTTATTTCTCGTTTAATGTTTGTTTGAACAACCGAAAATGTTTTTTTTTTAACGGTAGCATGTTTGTTCGTTCGAACCGTTCGTTTTTTTCCCGCGCTTTTAATAATTATTCAACCGTTTTTTCTTTTCTGTCTCTTTTCTTTGATGATTGAATTTAATAATAGAAATTCATATAAAAATGATAATAATAATTATTATTATTATTACTATAACTAATGTACTTGTAATTAACAAAAAAATAAAGTGGGGAGGGGAGGGAATTGTTTCGATGTAAATTTCATTTTTGTTATTTTTCTTATTCGTTCTTTCTTTTGACACGATATTATTGTTTATACTAAATCCACTGCATCTACAAGTTTCTTCGAACTTTTATTATTATTATTATTATTATTATTATTATTTTTCAGGTTTCGTTTGTTTGTTTTTCAAATTTTTTTTGAATGTTTGTTTCGCGTGAATCGTTTTAAACGTTTCCCTAAGCTGGAAAAAAATTTTTTTTTTTTTCAATTTTTGGCTCTCGAACAATAGTAATAATAATAATTATAATAATAATAATAATACAGCGTGCGTAGTATTAGTAGTAGTATTATTATTATTTATTTATTTATTTGGCAGTTTCATTCCCGGAAATACTTGAAAAAAAAAAAAAAAATTAAATCTAAGGCCAATATTGTAAATAAATTTTCATGAATTTTTTTTTTTTTTTCGTTTTTTTTTTAACGGGGAGCTTTTAAAAGCTTTTAACTTCCGTTTCCGGAAAATAATAATTATTTATACCAAAAGAACAAAAAAAAAGCAACGAATTAATTAATGCCGACTGGATTTAAAAAAAAAAAAGAAATATCAATGACAAGACATTGAAAAATTTTACGCGGGTACCTCGAATTTTTTTTTTTATTTTTTTGATTTGTCGTCGTTTTTATAATTCGTCTCGTTAGTTGGTGACTCCCCGTGTTTTCCTTCCTCTCCCCCTTCCTTCCCCCCTTTTCCCGCGTAAATTTAAATTTTAAAATTCGAATTTAAAAAAAAAAGTATGGTTGTAAAAAAAACGTCATAACATAGTCTCGGCTACGGTTACGGCCTTGTTGCTTTTTTTTTTTTTTGGTAATGACCCATATCTAAC